>NW_027114803.1:705472-763460 GCF_000696795.3 Halyomorpha halys | reverse complement strand
GAGTTAGGATTATAATTATGATTAGAGTTAGGATTATAATTATGATTATAGTTATGATTAGAATTATAATTGTAACTCGAGTTGGGATTGGAATTATAATTTTGTTTAAAAGGTTTATAATTTTTATGTTTAAAATTAATTTTTTGATGTCCGTATAATCGTTCTAAAATAAAAGAACAATCATTTTGTATAGCATTCCAAATGTAATCAATATCGGAAAGTCTTAGGTGATTTAAGAAATCACAAAGGATGTAAATTAGGCTTAATGTGGTAATTAATTTCGCGGTCTTCTAGTTTCATTATTGTTTCTTTATTTACAATATCATCGTCCAGAGTAATTCTGGAGAAATTAGAGCTCTAATCTGAGCTATTCTGTCAATAAATGAAATAGGGTGTTCTCTTGGTCCGGATTTGATGTTTTTTTGTTTGTTTTTGTTTAGTGGCGCCAAACATGGCGGATTTGATGTTTAATAGTTCTAATTTTAGTTGTCCTACATTCCTTGAGTCTTTAAAATTATTTTGTAAATGATCTAGAAGTTCTGATATGTTTATAAAAGTATTTGTTAATAAGCAGTGCCTAGCGCTGCCTACTAACCAGGAAGTCACTTTGGAAAGCAATCGGGCATGGTTTTGAAGCTTACAAGTGTTGTTATCGCTATAAACTATCATAGACAGCTTTAACAGTTTTTACAAAAAATATAAGATCTTCTGGATTACCATCGTATGTGGAGATGTGGTCATAGTCCTCTTTTACCATAGAATATGTTATAGTAGTCATGTTGGATATATTAGAATTACTGCTTGAATTATTATTAATTAATAAATTACTTAATTGATCTATGATTTCACTTATATCTAATCTAACTGTACTTTTCTTATCCTTAGGCATACATGAAAATAAAACTTAAAAATTAATATGTACCTCAAGTTCTTATTATGAATTCTGCGGTGTCTTATCGAAATTGTTTTTCTTGACCCTATTGAATTGTAGAAACACAAACTTCAGGATGACAATCTCTTCGGTCTTTCCTGAGTCCGTTCAAGGCTGTCTTCACTGAGTTGATCTAAAATCTGTTGGAAAATTTCTTCGATTTTTTCTTGATCTTCAGGAAAATTTCGTCACCTTTACTGACATGAGGCTGATAGGGTCCCATTTTGGGCGCCAGGGAACTTTAAAAAACTTTATTGGTATCATCAAAAACTGCACTATTACTACGAGTTACAAAATAACAACTCTAATAACTGAATGACTTTTTAGCTCTGTAACAGAGGGATATAAATACAATAATGGTGGAAGGGGATAATGCTGAGCTGAGAGGATGATATAGGGTTATGCACCTTAACTGACGGAGTCTAGCGGCAGGTTTGCGGCCTGAGCTGGCTGAAAAACTGAGTCTATTTGTTCGCACTGCCTGATCTAATGAGTTAGTAACCTGCGACACTATTTCACAATTCTTCGCACTTAAATATTAATAAAATGTACCTGATTAATGATCAATCCACATTTGCTGAAGTCCTAAGGAGCACAAACACTGTATTGCCACTTAGAACAAAGGCCTTTGTTCTCAAACAGTACGTTAGGATGACGTCACCAGCTCGGAGCTCAGAGCGACCGTAACACTTTGAACACTGGCACTGTATTATTATGCCTTGAATTTTTTATTTTATTATCAAAAACTCTTTATTTTATATAATATATTATACTGAATACAATTTATCTTATTGTCCCGCGTTTCGACACTATTTACGATTAGACTGAACGGATAAACTTAAATAAAAGGGGGTTAGTGCAGAGTGACGACACAGAGCTACTAGAACAACTGGCTTTATTATCATAATATATATTTGATCTGATATATTTATGAACAAAGTTTGTTAGTAGGACACACTTGGGCCAATGTGGTTAATTAACAGTTTAAATTTTAATTTTTGTGTTATATCCTGGCACTCCTTGAGAAAGAAGGCAAATGTTTTGAAACAGTGCACTCATAGTTGTTCGGTTGTCATTTTCTGGGTAAATAAATAAAATAAGAAGTTTATTATTAAATAATATGGTTAGAATAATGAAACATTTATCCAGAATTACGAAACTCAACTGCAAGAAAGCGAAAAAAAAAATTGATTATCTTATCTTTTGACAAGATTGAAAAAATTGATTTTCTACTGGAATAGTAACAATATTGTTCTTATAAACTATTGAGTATGATAATATGTAAGTAGTCAAAGGGGCAACCTTTAATGGTAATTTAATAAATCATTCCGGAATTTGATGTTTTGGCACATTGCTTTACTCATTAGCCAATTTAATTCTACATATAAGTATCTAATAAAAGTAAAAACTTATAGGGGATTTTTATGTTTTTAATTTCTTCATATGATAAGATACTGGGGTGAGTTAAGCCAAATTTACATTGTTCGATTGCATCTTCTGTTTCTTGTAACTGTGTTTCTAACAGAGTCATGGTAAGATAATTTGACAAGAGTTTTGTATATAACTTTGTTATTCGTTTCTATTTTATTTTTGTAATAATGCAAAATTATAATATTGTTATTTAATTCATGAGTTAATTTTCTATTGAGATTGATTCCAGCCTCGTGATTGTGCTGTGTATGATATAAAGTATGTTCTATCTTTTATAGAACAGTGTGAAAGGGAGATTTAGAGATATATATTTAGAGAACTATTGCTGTTTTGAGATATTTCCCCTGAAGTAAATGAGTTTGAGGAATAGGTTGAATGGAGGTATTCACCTAATGTATTAGCGATGTCCTCAGGATCTGTAACTGGTCCGGTGGGTATTAACAATAAATTTATTAGAGAAAAACTTTTCTGTCCTTCAACTCTTTTAATTTTTGATACATGATCTTGCCAACATTTTTGTTTGTTTTGTTTTATAACGAACGTGCATTCTTTCTGCCAGTTATATAATATTCGAGGGGTTTTATGACTATAGGATAATGATCACTGCCGTATGTGTCATCCAGAACTTGCCATTCAAATCTAGGAGAAATGGATGGAGATGATATTGAGAGATCTATGCACGATTGGAGGCCTGTCCTGGGGCAGATGTACGTATGTGAGTGGTCATTAAGAATTTTTAGGTTATCATCCATAAATTTATATATAATTTTACCGTAGTTGTCTGTGCGTGCAGAACTCCATATGGAGCAATCAGCTGTTCAACTCACTAAGCAATAGGACAGGAGTTGGGAGCTCTTGAAGTAAGCTATTGATTGTTTCAATGTCGAAGCGTTCTGTTGGAGGAAGGTAAAGAGAGCATATGGTTATAAACTCCAACAGCTACGGCTTGTAGTGTTGATTCAATGGGAATAGGGGGTGATGGTATTTCAGTATTTATCATGATACAGACTCCTCTACAGGCTTTTAAACCACCTATATAGTCTTTACCAATGATTTCGAAGTTTCGAATTTTATGATAATGTTCGGGTAATACGTGAGTTTCTTGTAAACAAACGACTTTGGCGTTATGATCCCTTATTATTAACTCTAAATCTCCTTTATGTAACGGAAAACTTCTTATATTCTTTTGTAAAATATGTGGATATATGGACGCATAATATGGACACAGTCAACAGAAAAATGGTTGAAGGCATAGCATTTGGAACATTGAACTGGGTTGGGAATGTAGGGCCTGACTTTTATGTAAATAAAATAAAGTTTAACATATAACAGTCCTGGAAGGATCGGACTAGCAAAGGTTAAAACCCACAAGGGCGTTGGAAATTTTCTGTTTCCTAACTTCTTGAATATGCGCTTCACTTCTGTGACACCTTTGTCCAGTAGTCGGTTATGGACTTCCTCTTCCAAGCAAGTGCTGATTTCTGGACAAAAAATTGAACCCTTGCAGTAGTTTGGCGAACGATGCAAGGTTAGCCTAACAGCGGATTGGTCATACGTTTTTATATTAGTTAAATTGAAATAATCTTTTTCAGAATCTATCTTCAGTACTAGTTTCCCATTTCTGGAGAAAGAGATTTTGGTGTTTGGTGCATAGCGTTTTACAAACTTACATACCTTGAAGGGACTGAAGTCAGTAAATTTCTTATTTTCTTCTTCAAAATTCAACTCAACGTACTTTCTAGTTCACGGCGCTCCATTCCGTGTTCTGTTTATGAAACATCAAAGACGCTCGTTAACCTTCGGGTATCTTCGGTCCCAGAGAACCCGAACTCTACAGGGTACGCACGAACCTCCGAATTCCCTGTGTAGCACGTGGTCTGAACCACAAAGCTTTCTATTAATAGTCACTTTGAGACGGGAAATGACAACACAAACAAGAGACTAACCTATACGTCCGAATTCCTCGTGTAGTAGGTGGTCATCCTTTAACTTACTATATTATCCCACATTCTTCGTCAAAACACAAATACTTTCACTGTAACTCTTCCTAGGATCTATTAGATCTGTAAACCACAAAGGATTTTCTTAATAATTACTTTAAGACTGGGTTCGTTCGCATTAGCAAACTCGCTAGTTGTATAGTCAGCGTCTCTCGTCAGTCTAGCTAGAATTTTACTGAGTATGCGCTGGCCGTTTAAATCTCATTAAATTTATTGTCCGGTTTGCAGACGATGTTATGTACCTGCCTACACACGGTAATAAATTGTCCGAGGCCCCATTGAATGTAGGGATATGATCATAATCCGCGGATTCAATTGCAAAAGTGGTTTCCATTTCGTCTAGATTTATAAATTTCTTAATATCTATTGCTCTTTTTTGTGGAACCTTTCAGATTATTTTGATATAAAAATGTTTATGTATAATATATATATATAAGTTAAGCTCCGTCGCAAACAGAACTTTAAAAAAAAAGGAAAAAGGACCGTGAAATGACTCACACAAGATTAAAGCTTAAAGACTACTTTATTTCTCCTATTAATCCTCTATATATACATTTATGCAGTGTTTACATAGGTCACTAGGTATTAGGGGAGATAACAGGTACCCTTGCACCTTAACGCTCCCCTACCAGTTTACGAACACATCTCGTAAACTAATAAAGAAAGAAACAAAAATACACTCTTGAATCAAATCGGAATTTATCCTATGGGTAGTGAACAAGATTACAAAAATATAGAGTAACATAATTAAATCTAAAATAAACAATTATTCCTTCAGTTACAAAGACGAAACGCAACCTCTGAGAACCTAAGGCAAAATGTACTTTATTGATAAACAAATGATACAATCAACATTACATGTTATAACTGCTACTGGTACAGATCTAACAACCTTGGGGTTTATGGGGGTATATATAGGAGCTGGGGAGGGAGGTGGCTCGGAGTTGTAGATTCAGCAGGAATTGCTACCATAACTCAATAAGGAAATAATATGAAGAATTTTGAAATTCCATTTTCTGCAGTGTACATTCTTGCTAGGATATGTTAGAAATTATTCCAAAGTGAAGATATTTGGAAATTAGAAAATACATTTTTTATTTATTTTAAAATATTAGTTTGTTCACGTTAAATGTAGTTTCCTCTCTCCATCACTCAATCTGTCAAGGGCATCGTTTATCTCGATGGGTTCAGGCTTACTCTGCTCTTTCCGCCGATACATGTAGGGACACTGTCGAGCTATATGTCCCTCTGCCCCACATTCAAAACATCTCGTGCGCGGGCAATGCGCCACTAGATGCCCAACCCTCCCGCAACCATGACACTTTCGGTCCTCCCGCCGACCATTGAATCTGGGTCTCGCTTGGGATGCTCTACTACTTTCTTGGTTACTATTTTTCTCTCTCCTACCATCTCTGTGCTCTCTCCTTCTCCAAGTGTTAGGCATGTTTCTCGGCCATTGATATTCTATCCGGCTCCACCCCAGCTCTTCTACTTCCATTCGGGCCCCACCTCCCTTGCGCTTGTCTCTATAAGATCTTGAGCACATTCCACAAATGAGCTGTCTTTTGGCATTCCTTCCTTCTTCCCCAGTTCTTTTGCCAATTGAATCTTTAGTACCATGGATATGCATCCGACCCTGTACTTGGATTGTCTCCATCATCTCGCTGAGTTTATCAGCGATTCTGTTATATCGTGCCAGGAGTTCTGTGGCATACTGCCCACTAGACTGTCTTGGTTTTTTTGTTTCTCTTATCATCATGAATATATCCTCCTCTGGGGTCCACCGTTCTCCTCCGAATGTCTTCTTTAGTCTTTCTTTGATTTCCTTCCAGGGGGTCTCTTCATCTGCCTGAATCTGATTTAGGATACTTCTTTTTACTCGGCAGACTACCGCTGCTTTCAGTGCTTTTGCATCCTCGTTATCCAGTAGATCCTCCGATTTCTTAGCTTCTATTCGCCCCATTAGACGATCGCCCCCTTTTAAAAAATGATTTAATTCTCCGGTCTCTCCGGTGAATTTTTCTAGGTCCGACACTGCCTTCCTCAGGTCCTGGGCGGTTGCCGTACGGACCTTAATCCATTCAAGCGTCGTGGCATGAAATAGGCTAAAGAGACTTCTGGTAGTGGCTGAATCTGCACCGGAAGTGGGTTACCTGCTGCTAAAGTTTGGTTGACTGCAGCTTGAGGTTGGTTATTTTGGTTAATATTCTCCAGGTTCAGAAGTGCTCTTCTCACTATTCCGTAACTGGTCATAAGTCAAAGAAAAAAAAAATTCTTTTAGACTGAAAATTACTCCGGTATCTAAAATTCCCGGGTTTCGGCACCAGTTATCTTTTACTGAAGTGAAACTAAAAATAATAGGAGAGAGAGGAGTGCGAAATGAAACGCTTGAAGTGCTCTCAAAGACTGATCTATTTGCGGAGCCTGTCCGTCTAGTTATATACAATCGGTCAGCTGATATGGACCTGTCAGCTGACAGTCCGTAACTTATATATATATATCATAAAATAAGAGACGTTTTCTAACCATATCAAGATATAGGATACAAAATATTCCGGAAAGGGCTACAATTGTCTCGGTATATTATATCATTTCTTTTAGTGTGACAAGAGAGTCTGTGTAGAGTAGATGCGTTATACCTAGCTGCAGAGCTTAGTTGTATAACTATCAAAATTATTAAGATTAAATTAATATTGGATTTAAAAAGAATATAAACGAGCTGTAAAAAAGAAAAGTTAACAATGAACTGTTTTAATCTGAGTAATTTAGCAAAAGAAGGAACACATACAAAGGAAAAACAGAAAAAGGGGGAATTCTGCTTAAACCAACTAGCTTCACTTAGGGAATTTTCTGTTCCGAGACTTTTGTAATTTAAATAATAATTTCAATTTTGGAAAAGTATAATATTATTTATACAAGATTGATAAGAAGGTTGGTGTGTGGTACAAGTTGTGCTATTAAAAATTTGTGGAGAGAGCTCAGTTTTTACAGGGTTATGAATATTTGGAAGGAACACTAAAAAATAAATAAAAAAACAAACCAGTACTCCTATACGATTGCTACATAAACAAAGAACAAAATGTATGGATTTATTTTTATTGTATGGAAGGGTAATACAATTTCTTTAGTGGGGAAGTATAAACATACAGTTCCAACTTTTCAAGAAATTACCCTCATTATCAGAAATTTATATAGTTATTAAAAAAATAATACAATATAATAGTTATTGTACATATATAACAAATAACTAGTAAAACACATTTATTTATCTTTGTTATTTTATCTTGCATTCTTTTATTACTAATATATGCATAGATATTGTTATTTATTTATTTTACATCTTTTCATTATTTTATCTGTGTTAACCTACGCCATATTAGTAATTATAAACTAAAATTTTAAGAGATTGTATACATTATACATTAATGTATATCATTTTAGTGTCACAAACTTTGTGTTGTAGACTAATCCTTATTCATATTATTTATCCAATTCTCCTCTCTAGCCGTATCTTGTTAATTTTAAAAATTTACATTTGTATATTATTTTAATCAATTTTGTCGTTGTTGTAATTTTAGGTAATATATTTATTTCTACTTTTTAATCTATATTTAATTTATCTATAATATCTGCATAATGATTATTGATATTTTAAGTATTGATTTTGAAATTAACATATTATTAATGTTTTTACTTATATAAATTGGTTCAACTACACATATATTTTTTTATTCTTCTATTTTCTCTGTTTAACATTACTGGATTTTTAAAATCAAAGTTGTATTTCCTTACTATGTATGATTTATTGTGCCAGTCCTGTGACATTGATTTTTTTTTTGTATTTTTACTATTGTTTTTATGTTTTACAATCGTAGAGCTTAATTTTGTTAGAGCAATTTTCACTGGTTATCCTATAAATTAAGTTTTTTTGTCCATTATTTCTGTACACTTTTAATGTTTGTTTAAGATTTCTTTAGTTTATGATTGTTGTATAATCTTTAATATTATATTGATCAAGTTTACAAAGGCATAATGGTTTTATTAGTGTGAACTAGTGATGCATAATTCATTTTAATATTTTTTAATTATGTTTATTACCAATTAATTCTCATATCCGTAATTTTTGTAAAAGTATTGATGTTTTATTATTTTGCTCATAGAAAGCAGTAATTGTAATTTATCTTTCACTTGAAGAGTTCATTCCAAAATAGTTCTATCTAACACTTTTCACTTAACTTTTCAGGAATTAGATAAAAACTATTTTACTTTTGACCAAATTCACAATATTTTTTTGTTTTTGCCCTTGGACTAAAAGTAGTGTTTATGGACTAAAAGTAGTGAGAAAGAAAAGTAAGATCGATTTATCGCTATCTTCATTGCTAAAAAAGAATAGAAACTTTAGACGCTGATAAATAATTTTGTTGATTTTTGTAGGTAGAACCTTTTTTTTTATAGCTCGGCTTATCTTTTTATTATTTTTTTTCCTATTACATCATCATTACAACATCATTATTTTTATATCTATTATTGTTTCCCTTATCATTGTACCAAATTTTGTTAATTATTCATTTAAAGTAAATATTTTTGGTTTTATGTTTTTATTATAATCTTCATATGTTAAAAGACTAAATTCATTTATTAAATTTTAAACAATAGATAAATTTTTGTATCTAAGGATGATGATGAAAAAGTATTTTGTTGTTTGTGATATCTTTTTTAGTCCTTTTAGTTTTTATTCTATAAGTTTTATTGTAGAAAATTATGTCTATGTCTAAATATATGATAATATTATTATTATCAGAAATGATGTAATTTTCGTTATGTTTTAATAGTAAAGTTTTAAAATATTATTGGTTTATTTATTTGCCCACGTTTTACTTTGACATTTTACGGAATTAATACTATAGTAGATCCCTCTTCAAATCCTATGAACCATGTCCTAACCCTATCCTCCTCTGTTGTATCCTCACTGTATCTGTTAGAGTGGAACTTCTCTAACACTCCTTGATAGCAGAATCCCCTTCTATAGTCTATGGGACTTTCTTAACATAGGATTTTATTAAGATCCCGGCCAATTAGGTTCAAATTTAATCCAAACAATTTTCATTTCCCTTTAGCCCTTTTCACTGCTTAAGAATGGAAAAAAAATTACAAAATAGTATGTAAATTAATACTATCCCAGAACTAGATTTGTAGGCCAATTTTTTTTAGAAACATTTTTTAATTCACAATCCTTTTTTTTTAAAAAACATTAGAACATTAATGAAAATATGCACTAAGTTATTTATGTACATATGTATATAGTTATTTAATTACAGATTAATTCTTATGTCAAGTTACTTAGAAAATTATATTATAAAATACATTATTTTGTATTTAACCAAGTGAAAAGGAAGCCAACCTATTTTCTCTCTTTTTTTATACATATGTACATAATTCTATTATTTTATCAATCATCTTCCTTGTAGGTGTCCATTATATACATGTTTACTGTGCAGCTGTATTAATTATATCATTGAAACTATATAGTAAAATTAAACTAACAACTTTAGTATTTACAGTTATAGGTTAACATTACTCATTTGAAAATTAGTTACCTGTAACCTGTAGCTAACCAAGTATGAGAATTGGTGAGAAGGTTTTTAAGGGTGATAAAAACATAATTTAAAATTAATAATGAACAAAGTAAATTAAAAGAAGTTGAATAAAAGTATAAATAACAATTATACTAATGAATAATAAAACTAAAAATGTACTACTGTGCTAATAAAACATAACATTATTATTAAAAGTAATAACAACAGTTGTAAAACTAAAAGAAAGGAAGAAAGTAATCAGAGAAGAAATGTGATATAAGATTGGTAGGGTGATAGTGAATCAAGGAGATGGTAAAGGTTGTTAGCTGTATTATACAGCCTCCAAATCCTCATATCTTCTGTTTTTACAGTGCCCTTGACTTTGATGATTGGTTACCAGGTTAGTATATTTTAATTTGGCAACATCATAACTATTATTTTTATTCTTTTTTGTCTATGTATAAATCACCTATTTTTCATTTTAAACTGCTTCAGAGGGAAACATGAATCTATGTGATTTTCTACTTTAGAATCATTATTTAATAATTGGTATTATTTCTTAACAGTTATTATTCCTATTCCTTTTTCTTTTTTCATCCTTTAACTATACTGAGGGGAATAATTAACATCAAATATGATTGAGAACTACAATTAAATCAAGTGTCGATTGATGATTTATTAATAATAGGTATTGGAAAAATAAAGAAATAACTTAATAATAAAGATCAAAATGATTTATTGGTGATAGTCCTACTCATTAACAACAGAAAAGGTAGAGAATTTTATTAGTATTAATCTACATTGGGGATTTGCTTGGTTAGTGCAAAGAAAATAAAAATAATGAAAAAAAGAATAGACCAAATTTACTCATAAAAGTCATCAACAAGATGACAGCTTTGTAATAAGAAAAATATCTATCATGAACTTCTTATTTAACTTATTTCAGTCACCAATTAAATGTACGGAAAGAGAGCATACTACCGGGTCCTGTTTATCTGACATCTACCCTCCATCTTACCGAACTGCTGCCTTTGATAAATTGTTTTTTACCTGAGCTGTGTATCTCTGGAACTCTATTACATGTAATATATGTCATGTACCAACCCTTCCTTCGTTTAAAAATCTTCTATTTAATTACCTTTTACTTCGCCAATCTAATCCAATATTACAATAGTATAGATATTATGTAATTACCCTTTTGTTTTGTTTTTATGTATTTAGTCAGTTATTTTTTTTCCCCTGTATATAAGTTATAATTGAGTATGGCTACACTTGTTTTTTGATCAATATGTGTTATTATAAAATTAAAATTACCTCTGTAATTGTTCTAAAAGGACGAAGTCCTAGAATAATAAACTATTTTTCATTTCATTTGTCAATGTCATGTAACTAACTATCTGTGTATTCTCTGGCTGCTTTTTGAGTGTCAAGTTTGCCAAATCTTGTAAATTTTTATTTCTAGTCTTTTAGGGTTCTTATATTTATTAGCATATGGCACTAAGGGATCGAACTGGGCCCTGTTTCATAATGAAAGCTAATAGTATTGGTAAATAGTACAAGTCTAGAAACAATGTGGTAATTACACTAATACTTATATTTTTTCATACTAGGGAGGACTATTGACATATGAGGAGTGATAATCCTGGAGTTAAAAAGTACTAAAGTACAAGAATAATGAAGGCTAGAAACTCTAGCTGAAACGTTGGCATGATTAAATAAGTTACATCAACTTATTTGTGTTTTATTTTGACCGCACCCCAACCATCTTCTCCTCGTATAAGTCATACACGGTCAACTATCTCTCATAATTACTAAAGTACAAGTTAGTGTAATTGTATTAAGTACAATCGACAAGGATAATAGTATTAGTTTGTACTTTATTATGAAACAGGACCCTGATTTTATAATCTTTTTATGTAAGTTGACTAAGCAGTCTCAGGCCGAAATGAAGCAGCAAACTCTCTTCTATTTATCATTCAGTTCTTGAATAATTTTTATAACACAACCTTCCAAGATTAAGGCTTTCTTCAGTAGATTATATTTTATACTAGGATATTACTTTACTTATACTCCTTTAGTGGTAAAGGAGTATCCACATTATCTAGCCATGAGCATTTTTTTATAAAGATAATCTTTTTTATTCCTCTCTCTAATTTTAATAGAACATCTAATAACAGCATCCTTCAACTGGCTGATAGTTTGTTCAGATAATATGCATAAAATGTTAGTGAAACAACAGTGAATTTTTTTTTTTTTTTTTTCGGCCATGACTCCCATTGGAGTCCTATACTGCCTAACCATGGTTGGGTGTCAAAGTTCTTCATTTTGTGGGACCGCCAATCAATGAAAAAAGTCAATGCCCCAGGCCGGATTCGAACCAGCACCGCCAATAGACATCAAAGTGGTAAGACTGTGTCTTAACCACTGAGCTATGGGCGGCCCAACAGTGAATCTTGACATTTATTTTTAAAGTTTTTCTTGAAAATAAAAGAAAAAAAATTGAAAACTACCAAAACATTGAAATTTTCATAAAATTTCTAGAATGAAATGAAATTAGATACCCTTAATTATAAAAAGAAACAAGAATCATCATGGAAGCTATTGCATATGTGTTATGTGTAAACATATATGTTTTGACAAATTTTGTAAGCGAAAAATAGGATTTTTCCGGATAATGATAAAAAAAAAGGTTGAAACGTCAGCATAAAATAAATAAATATGGTTTTGTTTATTTATGTTGTTCTTTGCTAACCGCACCCCCCGACAAACTTCTCCAATAATAAAAAAAAAAGTCATTACTTAATTAATTTTTTCTCCAATACCTGTAGAAATTATATCCACAATACTCATAACTAGGGATAGGATTTTTATGTGCTAAAAAATCTGAAATATGTGCTAATAAATTGTCAAATATTTAAAAAAATATGTATTTATAAATTATGTATTTTCAACAATATAAATTACTAATTAATTAGTAATTTTATAACTTAAAAAAAGTTACATAAATATGTATTTATTATATATTATATGAATAATATTTTAAAGAAATTATATTAAAATATGTACAAAAAAAATGTACTTAGAGAAAACATAGCTGTTCAATAACAAGATATTAATTAGTAATTGTAATTAAACTAGGGGAGTGAAACAAGACTAAGATGAGAAAGGACCATGGGCAAGGGGAAAACAGAGAAATGGATTGAGGAGTAAACAAACAAATTCTAGGAAAATGCTACAGGAATAAGACCCTTGCTCTTTTTAATTGATTCTGAAAAATTCTCGATGTAATTCTGTGTGAAAATTTATTATTGCCACTGCTTTTAATTTGTGTTCAAAGATGAAAATATAGAATTTTTACGCACTATTTATGATAAATGATAAATTTCACCTTCAAGTTTCTTGTGTACTCTTGAATTTTACGTTGTTGCTGCGTAAAATTGTATTTACAATTGAACAAATAATTTAAAGAAATACATGATTCAGGACAAAATATCTAAAAATATGTAAAAAATAACAAATATTTCAGAAAATATGTGATTTACAACAAAATATGTAACAATAAAAAAGGCCAAATATTTAAAAATATGTGAAATAAAAATTGCTTCTATTGGCAAGAAATGTCTTGAAACATCGTTAGTTAATAAGGAATCGATGATATCATGGTCAGGTAAAAATATGTGAAAACATAAAAATCCTATCCCTACTCATAACGTATTGACAATTATGCATGTAATTGCAGAGGCTGATGAACTATATTGAAAATGAGTGCTGAGTTAGACAAATTCCTCGCCAAAAGTGTTTCCTAAAATATGCTGTAAAATATGAATCTTTAAGATCTTAAGGTGAACATATTAGTTTTTAGAGGTCAGAAGACTCCTGAAATGGTTATAACATGCAGAAAATTTATTAATTTTGATATGAGTTTTGTCTATATAAGTCAAAACTTTAATACAAATCAAATTAATGAAGGCCTTGTCCAAGAATATAGAGACATATAGTCAATTTTACATGTCCAGAAAGACGTGGGCGGTCCTTCTTAGTGTACATTTTATGCAGCTGTCATGAATGTAAATCAACATTTTTTTTTTTTTTTTAATGAGATAGTCTAGTTTTACAAGATTTAAAACTGTTTTCACTGATTTTAATCAGTCTTTTCCGTTTCTTACTAATAGGAATATTCCATTTCACTACCCCAAAAAAGAGATGCAGTCAGGTGGTATTGTAGAGCGCCAGTTTAAGAATTAAGGTTTGGAGAGTTAAAACAGAAATTAAAGAAATTCACTTTTATAAAATTTTTATTTTGACAATAGATTAAGTTTAAACATAGAATATAAAATAAGTTTGAAAAAATGATTGAATAATTATTGATAATCAATTATTCTGGATGGAATTCTAGAATTAAATATACATTAATTGATACTATATTATTTTTTCAAATAAACTTTTTTTTTTAAACTTTACTTTGGAAGCAATGGAATGCTAAAGGTGTTTACTTCTTTATCTATAAAAAATGCCTTGAGAACGTATCACAGGCCTCTAGCACTAATAGACAGTCAATAATTTATTTACACTTGCTGAACAATTATTTAAAATATGTAAAGAGCACCACATAAACTCAGTATTTACAAAGTCTTCATATAAAATAATATCAGCAGGTGCCCTTTTCTTCATCCACTTATTCATTAAAGTTGTATAAAAAATACATATAATTGATATTGCTTAAAATAAATAACAAACAAATACTTCAAACACTAATTTAATTGAGTATAAAGTATGTAGTTGACTTAAAACTTTATATAATTTTAATACATAACTATATACATTTCTTTTATGAAAAGATAAAAGAATATTTCAACAATCAATTAACCATTTGCAATATATAATTAACGATATTGATTTTTATTAACTGTTTTGAATTTAATTAAAATCTAAATCCAAACAATTGAAATTCAATACGGTAACTGTAAGTAATTATAAAATGTTTATATTGCATATGGATAAATTGATTGATTTATATACTTAACATTATCAATATGCATTTATGTACTTTAAAATATATATTTATATATCTCATCTATAATCTCTACTATAGTACAGGCACACAATATATCAACTCATCGAGTTGTTAACTATATTAGTGAGCACGTTTCGTTGTCATGTAAACCGCATATAACACTTTTATATTGACTGGGATGAATTAACCGAAAACAGATAAAGAGGACATAATTTTTAAAACCCAGTTTGGTAAAGAGAGTTCATGGCACAAGGATGGATCTGTTTTATTTAATTTGCAAACTAGGAGATTCCTTTTTTATTTTAACAATCACTGAGTCAATTCACCCTAATCATAATGTAGAAGTCCTTAAATTACATTTTCACACTATAATTTGAATTTGTACATGTTAAAGACATTACTTCTTTGGAATGTTTTATCGGACCTGAAATGTTGTTTCACTTGAACATTTCAGGAAATGTATTTGGTATTTTATTTTCTTCATATTAATGGTCTTAACAGCAATACTTATTTTTTGATTCAGAAATATTTTTGTTTCTAATGGAACAGGCTAACAGCCAAATAGCACAATAAATTATTTGAGTTTATAAAAATGTATTTTTGAAATGTTTATACCATTTAATTAATTAATGAACTCAAGAGATTCTGCTCAGTTTTTAGTCAAAACAATAAGATTCCAAAAAGTACAAAAAAATAAGAAATTAACAGTTCTATTTTAAGTTAGTAATTATAAGGTCCATATTGAGAGCCATGATAGTAGGGGGGTCCTGGAGCATAGGCTGCTGGTGGATATCCAGGTGGGTAGGCATATTGTTGTTTCTGTGGATACACTGCAAATTAAAAAAAATAATGGATTAGAAAATTATAGTTTCATCATAACTTTTTGTTAATTAATAAAAGAATTAAACCCGTTCAGTGCCATGCAACAGGTATTATCAGTCACAGGCTCTTACTTGGCCATCACAACCTCCCTGATTAATAACAAATTAGGAGACTTGTGTCATAATGTAGTACCTCATTAGGTGAAAATTTTTCTTTGATCTTATGCTCTCTAAGCAACCATTCTTGATTTCTCATTCATCAAAACAAATAAGAAAAGTACTTATACATATAAGATATGGGTCTGAATTGATGTACTTTTCTCTTTTATTTTATTTTTTTATTATTAAAAGTTTATTCAACTAAATCTTCATTTTAGGAGACAGTAACCAAAATAATTTTGCAACAGATCACTAATGATATCCTCATGGAATTTACAACTAAGAAACTGTTTTTTAAAAGTTTATTAAAAATATCGGCATAGTAAAAATACAAAAATGAGATAATCTAGGTTATGATCAAGATTCTTGGCTGTAACCTGGACCTTCTTAATTCATATACAGTCAATTATCTCTAAATATTATGGAAGATTATGAGTTAACCGTGTGTGATTAATTGGAGGAAGATGGACTTCACAGAGCTTAATCGTGTAAGATGTAAAATGATTGATTTTACATTTTCCAGGACTCAGCCCTGATGAAGTCCTGCAAAGTGGTGTGAAACATTGCTTACTAATAAATAGTTTTTCAGATATTTGTCATCCTTTCTTTACTGATTAAAGATATATTTTAGAACTAAATACAAAACAAGAAGTGATATTTATTATCCTTGTTACTACTTTTATAATTAAAATAATATAGGATATTTTCTATAGGAAAAAAAATGTATCAACATTGTCGGATTGTTTGTTTAATGAAGACTTTTAAGCTTAAGTTATATGTAAAATGTAAGAGTTGCACAGCCAAAATATTTTATTTAAAAAAATAATTTTTATTGAAATAAAGGATACTTGATGACAACAAGAGAACAAAATGCTAAAATTTTTCACCTAATGAAATATTAATATTTTTGTAGTCCCAATAGAGAAACGTTTTCCTCAATAGTTGTATAACATAGTATTTACTATAGCCAAAAAAAAAAAATCCTGGATTCTTGGGTGTAATTTCATAACATGATTAACAGAATAAAAAAAATATATATTCTTGTAGATATATAGGAATGCTTAGCACTGAATAGGTTACATTGAAAAAATACAAAAAAAGTATTGCTAAGAAAATTTTAAATGTGAAACTAATTGATGAATTAATAATTAAATGAATGAAATTATGAGTTGTAAACTTGAAAGAAGAAAAAAATGGTGCTAAAAAGTAGGTGCAAAATCATTTATATGAGGAGAAAAAATATGAATCAAAGTAAAATATCAAAACTAAAAATTGTGCATTCGAAACATATAAAAAGAATCTGTGTCAAGGAACAGTTTGCTTAAAATGTTTTGGTTAATTTGGTGAATTAGAAATTATGGTAAGAAAAATAAATATGTTTTACGAAATTAGGCTTCAAAATATTAATTGGTTAAGATACTAAGAAATTGTAGCTTCACTAATGGTTATGGAAAACTAAAACAGATCAGAGCACTTGTTTTGATCTGAACGAAAAGACTTATTTCTATGTTATCAGCAAAAAAAGGAGCAAACGGCTAGATAATGATGATGTAGATTATGATATTATTTTTCTAAGTTGATTTCAGCATTAAATGTACATAAATACCCTCGTTAGTGAAGTTAAGAGAACCATCCTGTCATAACTTTAAAGGATTTGATTTAAACCGCTTTATTAAAATCAATAAAGAATCTCAAACATTAAATTATTTGACAACAAGAAGATTTCCAGCAGTTCCGAAATTCGTTATGTAAATTTTGAAGGAATGAAATTATAGCTAAGTGGAACCAGATCAGTTTTTGTAATTTTGGTTTAATTTTGCTTCCACAAATACAAAGAAATGTTAATTGAATTTGCAAATTCATTCATTTAACAATTTGGTCAAATCATACTCGAGAATTAACATTTATTAAGAGGAGGAAGGAGGTGTACCGGGCATTAAATACTGCATATTGACAGTTTCCTCCTTCATTCTCTCGCTGCGCAGACAGATGGCTGCTCCTGAGAATAGAACAGCACTCACAAAAGAGAAACCAACTCCACTCCAGACAAGGAAGAATGACCAATCGTAGACAGTGATGGATGCATCTCTAAGTACCTAGTTGGTTAAAACAAACTACAGGTTTAGTACATGCTAAGTAAAAAGTAGATAATGAAGAAATTATTAGATGAGTACAACCAAAGAATGCTCTCTTTAAATTTCATTAATCTTAGTAAATTTGTTGGCAGATTAGTATATTTTAAATTATGATTTAAATTCTTAATTTTTTATTTTTATTTTGTTTGATTTTGCCATTATTGTATATTTTTTATCAGGTAGAGGATACTTACAATTGTATATGAAACATATCAAGTTTGAAGAAACGATCTTACAGCAACTCTGTAATACACTGATAAAAACCAAGGAAACATCTGAGATCTAACACAAAAAGTAACTTTGCTATACAAGATATATAGACAGAAAAATAACTTTTAAAGAAATTAGCAAGACTCAAATGGTAATTCTTTACAAGATCATATGATTATTCTGTATAACGCCTCAGGGGATATCATTTGGAAGCAAGAATGTAAAATAATTGGCTTTTATAGAAATGGAGTTGAAATGAAAGTTTTTAAAGCTGGAAACAATCAAAACAAAAGCAATCGATAATCATATCCATCTTGGGCATATCATCGGAGTAGAATGGAGGAACAGATAACATAAAAATCATAGTGCGAGAAATTAATGAAGAATTTTTCCAGTCAAAGTTTAGAGGAACAAGAAGTCCTACAGGATAAGAAATTGCTAACTTTTTTTTATAAACGTAATGTTACATATGAATATCACGCAGGCATTGTTATATGCCTCTAAAACCTGTTGTTGCCATAACAACTACAGGAAAGGTTTGCATGTTCAAAAATTAGAAGCTAATACCGTAAGCTAAAATAGAATAATACCCATTGGTAGAGAACTAGAAAGTTGCCATACATACAAAAATATAAATAAAAAACAGGAATGGAAATGGGTTGTAATCCACAGAGTACTTTTACAAAACAAAGGCCCAGAAATATGCTACAGATGCAGTCTTCCAGAGCAATCTCTTAAGAGAATTAACTAAATAATGATTATTACAGGCTTTAAAAAGAGCATTACAATGGAGCACATAATATGGGTGAAATTATGACAATATGATACGATTGATAGAAATGTGCAGTGTTAGTTAGAACTGAAGCAGCGAGTTTCACCTGCAATGGTGCCTGTAACTACTTACTGCCCATTATATATTGCATTCCTGGTAAGTCATTTTCCTTCCTCAGATCAGAGCTGACACAGCATGCAGATATAAAGAAGAGAAATGACGATACGAACATGGTTGCTATACTAGTCCAGCACAAGATGTAGGACCAATCATACTGTATCAGTGATTCTTCTTTTAGTACCTGTGGGCATTCTATTTGTTTCATAACCATTCACACACCTCATTTTCTTAGAACACGCACTGATAGTTATTTGTGTTGATTTATTGTTTTATTCAAATAACAAACACAAAATAAAACTGAAAGTACATAATTGAAAATACTGTTTGACAGCAGCAATTGAAGACAAAAATCTTGATTTTATTATAAAAATAAATTTGCTTTAGGAAGATTGTTTTCAAAGCTCAATTTTGAATAGATCATTATTTACGAGGAGAAAATGGCTGGGGGTGCGGTCAAAATGAAACACAAATAAGTTGGTGTAACCTATTTAAATATTAATTTTTTTTTTCTTCTATTCATTTCTTTTGTTAAACTTTACTTATATTTTGCCTCTTTGTCAATTATTATGGTTACATATATTTTCTTTCTCTCAATTTTCTTTTTCTTTCCATATTTCAATTTTTAAATCATTAATAACTAATATGTTCATAATTCTTTCCTTAATTATGTTATTTACCCACTTTTTCAATTGCCTATGTCTACATTTTATTTCCCACTTCTCTCATAATTTCATTTTATTAATTCTATTCTGTAAAATTATTCATTTTGTGTCATTCTGTATATATTTTCTTTTTTATTTTCTATACTTATTTTGGTTGTTATCTTGTTCTGTTCTTAGCCCTGAAGAAGGCTAGAAACTGTAGCCGAAACGTTGGCACAATTAAATAGGTTACACCAACTTATTTATGTTTCATTTTGACCGCACCCCCAACCATCTTCTCCTCGTATGTCATCCACAGTCAACTATCTTTCATAATTAGATCATTATTTAATTTTTAAAGGGAGACACCTTATTCTTGCCAAATTTGATTCTTTCAAGAGCTTTCAATTTATTTATTACCTGTTTGTGTGAATCTAAATTATGGCATTTTATACTAAGAAGTTATCTTTATTAATTTTACTAGAGAAAAAAAATTAGTAGTCATTCTTAAAAATAAAATTGTTAACATATCAAAATATGAATAAATATTTTATTTAATTTAACAATTGTGCATAGAACAGAATTTAAAAAGAAAGCCTTAACTTAGAAAACTAACTTTAAAAAGTCATAATATACCAAAATAATTGAGGAAATCTTCTGATGATGTCCAAAAGCAAGTTTTAATGAAAGACGAAAAAATGGCTGGGTTATTGCCATATATTTAAAGAGTTGGATGTGATCACCTTAAGTTTTATAACCTACAATGAAACAATTTCCTATTTCTTTTTAAGGTGTATGCATGATACCAGTATACTTTGACATCCCAAGCCTCAGATGTTTGTATAATTATTGACACAAAAACTATACATGTAAGGAATTAGACATCACTCAAGGAAGAAGACTGGTTGTCAATGCTATAACTGACTACAATCTATCCTGTGGATCATAATTCAAGGAGATAGGAAAAACAATGGAAACATATATTTGAGCTCATAAACCCAAAATTAGTCGTTGGTAGATAAAATAATTAACTTATAACTTATTAGTTATACAAAAGATAAAGTTCAATATTAATATATTTGTTTTCTTTGTTAGTATTGTAAATTGATCATTTTTATACCAATAGGAAATTTCAAAAATAAAACTGAAGAAATAGTTTTGGCCAACTAGATCGACAAAATACTACACAGTGCTACTTTATGTAAGAGTAATACAGTAGACTTTATATGCAATAGAGAAATGCTATATAATCTGATCCTTCAGGACTCAGAAGATACCTAATAGCAGTTTGTTAATACTTAAAAGAAGGTCATAAGTCTTGGGAAAGAATTGATTCCTTGAGTGGCTGAATATACTATAGTGAGAAAGGCAGTAAGGAATGGGTTCCAAAGAGGAATAAACTGTGGGAGTGTCAGCCATTAAATAAAAAATAATACCAGGTTTGTCTTCAGCAAACATTTTAGAAAAAAAAAAACTTTTTAATTGGAAATAAAAGTGTTTGAAACACATTTTTCCAAATACTCTTATATCATTGCTGTACTTTGTTAGAGATATCCTCAATTATGGTTTTATTTAGAAAATAACTTAATAAAATCTGTATATATTATGTAAAGCAAATTGTAAATTCACTTACATTATTCCATTGCTGATAGAATTCTTCGCCTACAACACGTTCTTTCTCATAGTATTCAACTCCATGCCAAAGGCCCATTGCTCCAGCAGCAATCAGACCTTAGACAAACAAGCAATATTGCAAGATTAGTTGAAAGTAACTCAATACTATTTATTAGTTTTATAAGTATTCACTATTCATTTCTATTTAAAAAATGTTTTCAATGCATCAAATCAAATCATAATCTATATTATGCAATTAATGTAATTATTGCATTTTATTTGTCTCACTACTGAATTATAACAATAAATGTTATTTTAAATCATTTTTATTTTTAACAGATAATTGTATAAAAACATGTACATTACACAGCTAAACCTGTACATAAAAACATCATAGTTGTAGTATGTAAATAGTATAAAGTAATTAAACTATCCCTTGAACAACCAAAAATAACTAAGTGTAATTTCTTTAAAATTAAGGATCAAGGTTAAACATTAGGCTCATTAAAGACCATAAAGAAGAAAATTAAAACAATTGGAAAATAAAATGAAAGGAATATTCTTACAAGCAAGGAGCATGAGAATAGCAGTTGCAGTTATGTTTCCTGGTGACCTCTTCCAACATCCAGCAATGCCAGTCCAGAATGCAATAAAGATAGTCAAGAATGATAGGATAAACAGAGCAATCGCAGATCGTCCCATATCTGGAAGAAAAATAGTAATAATTAACATGTTCATAGAAATCTATGGAGGGTAGAATTTGTTAAGGAAATTATGTGTATAAGTATCATTTATTTTAACTAATTGGTGCAGAGAAATAATCATTTAAGAAGTTATTTTCTTTTGTTTATTTCCTAACTAATTAAGGTTATAATCATCGAATATAAGAGCCAATAAAACATATATGCGTATAATTTTGTTTTTAAACAGTTTTAAAATAATTATTAAAAAAACAATGATGTGAGCGGGCAGCTCAGTGGTACTAACTCCAAGAACCCAGATTTGTATCCGGCTGTAGTAGATAATTATTTTCTGTTTCACTGTAGCCATGAGCCAGCCCTGTGGATTCGTGAGCCCTCCAGGCAACTCAGCCCCAGGAATTGGGGTAGGGAATTTGGTAAAAATCTGGTGGTCGAGTGTGATTCTGACCAAATCACCTCCTTGTTCAACCAGTATTTCCTTATAAAGTATTGCAACCCTGATTCTTCTTGGGTTGTACTGATCCAGATTTAATTTTTTTTTATTTAAAAAAAAATACTGATTTTTCTATTTGAAACCAATATAAATTTCCTCATGAAATAAAACAATAAAAAATATTAAACAATAAATAAATCATTAGGAAACTTAAAGCCATGAATAGGAATTTAACAGAAAATATTTCAGTAAATCCAATTTTAAAAAAAATTAATACTGGTTTGATTGGTGTTGAACCAATTGTGTGACACAATCATGCATTATCCTATTTTATATTTTTCTTCGAGATTTCATGATTTTTAAAAAATAAATTCAAAACAACTTTTTAAACTTAATGAATTCTAAACTAACTTTTGATTTCCAAAAATAAACTATATAGCAATAAATAGGAAGAATTTATGACTCAGAATTTCACATGGAAAAACTAACCATGTTGTGTTTTTTATAGACTTATATAGCACTTTTTAAAATGTAATTCTGTTTTTCATCATTTAGTATTTTTTTCTTTAATAGATTTATGATTGATGGTAAATGACACTAATGACTGTGTTAAAATAAATAAAAGTTCTTTAGTAATATTACTTCAGCTTTTATGATCTTCCTCAATTACTGCTCCATGTTATTGGTAATGAAATGAAAAACAATTTAAGAGAGTGTTATTATTAATTTAATTTAATAATAATATTTTACTGATCTTGAAGGTTTAATAATGTAAAAAAATAATTAATTTGTAAGTTTATTTATGTTTAGTTAATTGAGTCTCGACGTTTTTTACTAAGTTTTCAATCCAAATCTTTTTAAAGATCAGATTTGATAAGGATAAATCTTTAAAGCAATATAAACGGGATAAATCTTTAAAACAATATAATACCGAAATTCCCGACAAATATTTTCTATATAAGTCAGAATAAGATAAGATTATTTGATTGCTTGTGAACTAATTATAATTGTTTTAATAAGAGTTTCATAGGAATTATCCTAGCGATGACTAGATATATACTGAAACAGTAGATAAAAACGTCACACTCCATTTCTAAGGAGAAGAGACGAGAATGATCGCGTGGGATGTGTGCTACTCATCCTGTAACAATGGAAGGACCTTGGCCCCAGTCTTCAAAGCCACTGTAGTTAATAATTAAACATCCCACTCTCGACGTCTTCAGAACATGAGGGAACGACTGGATATACGGGAAGTTACATTTTTAATATTACCTTATAGGGATAAATTTTACTGTCCCAGGTTAATATAAAATATATCATGAATTTCATTTGATACTAAATATAACACTCATTTGACGTTAATTAAATTAGATTTTTGGTTTAGACACAAAATATTATATAAACTGAACAGGGTGGGAAGATCGAGCGTCACGCCGCATAATATTTCATTCTCTCACAACTTGGACAATACCTTTTATGATATAGGTTTCACAAAAATAACAGATGAATTCGTTTCATTAAATTGCATGAATTTATTTTGGCAAATAACATGAAAACTGTGACAAACGAAGATAATGATCAGAAACAACATTATGCTAATATATATCTGTTCGTTCAATAGTTATCGAGGAAAAGTTAAAAAAAAAATTGTTTTTTCCCTCAAAATTCACTTTAGTGAAGTTATTATGTCAAATATCTCAGGAACATTCAAATGTAAAGGAGTATTAGCACTCAAATTGAAGTTAGATAAATGTACCATTAAATAGTTTTTTAAGATTATTTCTATTTGTTGCACTGAAATATTCGCCAAAAATAAATTCACAAAATGTTGATTTTTCGTTATTTGGAAAAAAAAAACGTTTTTGTAAAACTGTATCTCGGAAACTACTGAACATAAAGAACTCTTTGAAGGATCAACAAATTCCAAAAAAAAATTATCGTGCGACAGTTAGCACTCAACAAATTGAAACCGTTCTGTTCTAACAAAATCGTTGATTGCTGTGCCTACGCAGATGACGCATCCTTTCCAGCCTGTGCGTAATCATTCATAAGCAACTGCAATTAAGGCGTGAGGAACAGATGTGAGAAAAACTCACAAAATAATCAATCTTAATGTCTGCAGTTCGTAGTTTTACGATATTAATGGTAAGAATATTTGAAATTGGCTTTTTTCGGTAGTTTAGGGGTGTCACGTAAGCCATCTATGTGATGTGTATCTATAAGCAATTTCTTTATTTTTTAAATAAATTCAACTTTAAACATTCCAAATAAACGCCATTCCGAAGATTTAAAATTTCAAAAACAGTTGTCACTGTTTCGACAGTTGTTTCGAAAACCCTCAACTGGAACTGCCCTGATGAAGCTCTACAAAGTGGGCGAAACGTCGGCAAATTAACCATTGTAAACTATTTTTTATTTACTGTTGACTGCATCCTGGGCCATCTTCTTCATAATTTGAAATAATACGGTCAATTATTTATATATATAATATTATGTTATTAATTATCATGTTCATGCCAACAATATGAGGCACAAATGTTACTATTAAAATATTTTATATGTCTTGATAATAATGATAGATCAGAATTAAAAATTTTTTTTTTAAATGTTTCTGCAATTTAAATGTTCTTTATCCAATAATTAGGAGAGATTTATAGGAACATTAGGCAAAAATGTCAATATGATTCTGTAAATTTATATTTAACGAATTTTTGATGAATTTGACATTTTTATTCTTCTGAGAATTTAGAAAGCGAGCATTGTAGAAACAAAAAATATTTTTTATTCCTTTACTCTGCCTCTTGCAGTTATATGGTTTCTAAATCCATGGAAAGTTCGGTTTCTAGGTTCTAGTGTAAAACAACGTGACTGGAAAAAGTGTCAACTTTAAAGGAGTCGCTCACCTGTAGAACACTTCGTTCCAACGTTTGAATCTCAACAACGGGTACGGTGTAAAAGAGTACTTGATGGCTTTCCTCTTGACTGAATCGAAAAATGTCCTCACAACTTTCTGATCAGGGATGAGATGCATTGTGGCAGTTTTATCGTAGGAAAACACATTTTTCATTAAGAAAATAAAAAGAACAATTAAAACAATTGTATAACAAAAAGCCCTTAGTATGTTCTAAGAAAAGTGCCTGATATAAAAGATCATAAAATGAGTTATTATGTAGTTAAACGTAACATGAGGGCCTAAGACCGTAAAATTTTCTTTGGAGATTTGGTCTTGTTATTCCAGAATATACACATCTACAATAAAACATAAATACTGCTTATCGCTTATAACGATCACGGATACAACAATGTATCAGTTTTATAGCGTCGAATATTTTTAAACTCGCGATTTTGTGAACCTTAACAATGCAGCCGATTGATCAGCTGAACCGGCTCATTTTTACGACCAATCGAACTAGACAAGTTTTAGCGACGGCGTTTTAAGAATCCATAAGAAAGGGTCGCATTCAACCGTATTATTGGAAGAATTAATGTTTCTTTCAAAACCAATATTTTGAATTGTTTAGAGTTTATTTTTATTGTTTCCTTCAAGAGACAAATCATGTCAAAGAGAAAACTTTTACTGTGAAGGAAAATGTATTCATGAAAATAGTGAGACTGACATCAGCTTGGCTAAAAAAAAAAAAAAATTTCGATTTGTATAATTATTGGTCATAACGAGAATCGGAGCGACCGAACATCCCTGGGTCTTGGAGGTCGTTATAAACGATATCTAGTGTACTTCTCTAGGAATACAAGTTTAAAGCTACTGAAATACTACATGTATTCCTGAGAGGAAGGATCTGCCTCTATCCTTAAATCTATCCCAGGACCCCCCCCCCAAACCTTTTCCTAAGCAATACTCCTATCTCCTTCCATAGGTCAGTCAAAAATCTTGGTATCACTTTTGATCAAATTTTATCCTGAAAACCACACAAATTTCCGTACAACCATAGCCTACCTTAAAGCAATTCCAATAGAATCCGTTATCTCCTTCCACTTAAAACCCGTCAACTCTTATTTTCCCCCACTTTGACTATGGCTATCCGATTTACGAGCATATTTTTGGAGCTCTATTCCCTCTAACATACGTCATATTCCAACCCTTTCCTCGTTTAAATCCCTTATATTTCTCTACCTTTTGCTTCACCAATCTGACCCATTATTATAATAGTACAGATATTTTGTAATTAACTTTGTGTTTTGTTTTTACTTAGTCAGTTATTTTTTTAATTTATCTATTTTATTTTCTCTCCGTATATAAGTTATAATTAAGTTTTATGGCCAATAATAGTTATTAATTATACAATTAAAATTGCCTTTGTAATTGTTCTAAAGGGACCTAGTCCTAGAATAATAAACTATTCTTAATTTTTTTCATTTTTCATTGCTTCAAAAGAATATACATAAATGATGAGGCAATAAAATCATAGAATTTTCTCCCTGTCTCCTCCCCTAAGATGTTAATATTATAACTTTAATGTATAATGATAAATTAAACAATGAATTAATACATTTTATTTTTCCATATAAATAAAAATAATATAATAACAAAAAATGAAATGGGTCATTTAAAAATAAATAATTCTACTAAATACTAACCAAACAAAGATTTAAAACAATCTTATGATAAATTTAACATATAAACTTAAATAATTTGATAATAAACAACCTTCATTATATATATATATATATAATTTATTACATTAACAAACGTTATTTACCATGACCTGGTTTCTAAATGATACTAAGGTATAATGCTGAAATACCAAATTAGAAAAACGAGTTCAAATTCTTTTAAGCGCTTCCTAAAATTACATGGATACCATTACAGCCAAACGTTAAAGTCTCCAATCAAACAAATAAATACCTCATAACAGACGTATGATAGGTTTATTACATGTGATATCATTAGATATTACTGAGTTAAGAACCAATAAATACTAATGTTAGATAAATATAAATAAATAATTAGAATAGATAGGTATCAATAGATAAATAATTGATACAAGTATTAAAAATAATTGAAACTAAAATCGAGAGTTTTATTTCTAATTATTTTTATTAAAACTTTCTTAAACTTTTCCCTTAGCCATAAATCAGATTTCATATTTTTTAATAAAGAAATTAGTGGTAGTGGAATATTTATCACTTTCGATTATGTAATAAATAGATACGGTGTAAGTGAAATAGTGTAAAATAGCTGCTCAAGGGTAAATACAAATTTAGAACAACAGATGAAAGTAGCGATTGACATAATTTAATTAAAAGTTAAAATTTTTCCCGTCCGAGTGTTATTTCTCCAAGAACATTAACTATGAGATACTTCCTAACGATTAAATATCAATCAAAAATAGTAAAACTTAACAGGTTGACAAATATAACTTTCAAAATTCTTCAACTCTTCCAAAGTTTGAACATGGACAGCTAAGATAACCGTTGGAATGGAAAATAAATATATTTATAATAGGCCTCATCATTGTTGATTTAAAAAAAAAAACAGCATTTTATGAAATATTTTATAAAAACTATTCATAACTAAGTAATTTGAGAGCATAATGGACAACTTATTAACAAAACGTCTTATAACGGGATTTTTAAAAGATATCCACTTTCTTTTCATACTTTGGCCGAAACGCAACTCATGTAAAATAAGGGCGTCATTAATCAAATAAAATTAACTGTGTGGTGATTCCAGACATGAGAAATCATTAAGACCACTAATTAATTAGAGTATAATTAACTATCTAGTATGTACCTGTATTTTAATTATAACTTTCATATCATTTGCACGCACTTTGTTGAAAACGAATTCGAAATGTATTTTCCGCAATATATTCAGGAATTTCGACATGATAATATACATCTTGTATAAATATAAGTATAATTTATGCATATAATATATGTATAATTTGTAATTGTATAATTAATAATATCAACTTACGGAGTCTGGTCATGGCATCCTCAGAGAAATCCCTTGTTAGATTATCTACATCGGGGAGATAGTATTCGATGTTCATGCAGTGGGTCTCCACAGGACTCAGGTATGTTTCGACTGAAATTTAAAGTTTAAATTTTAGAAATACTTCGCAATTGTTATATATATGTAATAGTCTCAATCTATAATTAAGTATATATAGCACACAACATTAAATACAAATTTAAATTTATGGTAAGCTAAGGAAATATTCTTAGGGCACATTCAACCTTCTTGGTTTTTTCTTACTTTTATAAAGGTTGGACGTGATTCTGACCGAATTTTGCGCAACTGTCTGTAAGTACTTCTTTATCAAGTACTGAACTTTAAACTTTTCACGGGTTATATTGATACATGTCTCGGTTATTGCATGTATTTATAAAGTTCAAAATTTCATCAAATAACAGTTATTATATTGAAATAGACTTTAGGTTAGAATTTAAGCCTTATAGTTTGTGTAGTTAAGTCGTTAATAAAGGCATTTGCTCATTATTTGTAATAACATTACAAAGAGAGCCGATCAAGTTATTTTGATTAGGTAATATTGTTTTTGTTTTTTTCGATTTTTAGCTGATTTATAAAATGGTTTGTAATTTTATTACAATATAATATAGCCCCAAAGAGAATACAAATATATCCTTAAAAAATTATCAGAACAACTGGCGAAGTACACTTAAGATAACAATGACAAAATACATGTACTTTCTAAAGGATATTAACCTTGATATACAACGTTTGCTTTACAAAGTACATTGAACATTTAGTTTTTTAAAACCATAAGTTCATAATTAGTCAGTTATTACTTCAAATTAAAATAAAAATATTGTTTCGCCAGGAACCCTGTAAGAGACTGCTTTGTTAAATTATGGTAGGTATCTAAAAACCTAAAAAAATATGGTAGGTATTTAAAAACCTAAACAACTATGGCAGATACCTAAAAAAAAAAGCTCTTTGTGGCCTTGATCTGATGCCAATATTAAACAAAACAATCCCTCATTGGATTCCTGATAAACACAAACTTTGCCAAATATTTAAAAATTATTATTTCGAAAATAGCCTCATAAATAACTAAAATCTGTTGACGAAAAATCATAGTTAATTATACCAAGTTCTACTTTACAGTACGTATTTCATCTGTATAAAAATTTAGTAAGCTATTAAATCGCACTCAATGTAGAAAAATGAGGGAAAGGTCATAATAAATGCCACGGATAATAAAATCAATTTCAAGGCAATAAATTTAAGAATTTTATTTCATACAGAAAACTTCAGACTTATTTCTCAACCCTTCACTTCTCTGTTAATCTCATCAGAAATTGACACATAAGCTGTAATAAATAGAGTTGTAATTTTGCCTCTATGTAACAAATGATATACTTGCTCTTTTTTCAAATAATTCACAAAATTATGGAGTCTAAAACTGCAAGACTCCGTGAAGAAGCTATCCAAAACATTCATTTAAATAAATAATAATTATCCAATAAAAGTAAACTTAAAACTCTATGTTGGCCCTAGTACATGGAAAAATAAATCCTTTAAACTTAAAGCAATTAAATTTGTTACAACTTCAGTTTCAACGAGTATTCTTCAAGCAATTTTTCTTTTTTTTGAGTGGTCATATAGTTCCAACGTAAACCGTTACGAAAGATTAGTGTACACTCTCCGACAGGCAGCCATCCATCAAAGCGGTTTACAAGTGCCCCATTACGTGGCGATTGTCCATCGAATCTGAGAGAGACAACCTTAAAGAAAAAAAAAGAACAGAAAAACCTTTTCCGCTGCTAGTGTTCCGTTAGTTGCTCTTCAAAGCTAGGAATTCCTAACACTCATTTTCTCCGCTTCAAACCAAAGATGCGTTTTTATATATGAAAGTGTCAGTGTGACCGGTCAATCAAAGGCGACCATTATCGGCTGTCAAGAAGACAGGTACTCCAACAAAACTGGTCCAAGTCCAAAGTATAGATACACCAAAAACAAAATACATGGAGTACAAATTATTTTTATAAACAATGTTACGCTGCTTGCTAGGAAAACAACTCTTTCTTATGTTGTTTTAACATGTGTGTTAATAAGACAAATATTGCCAACAGTTGCTTAAAATATTGCTAAGTACGGGTTGCTGAAAAATACTAATAAAGTGAAGGAAAAAATGGCGAATAAAAAGAATTATGCACATTAATTTATAATAAACTAAATATTAACTGAAAATTATATTAATTAATAGCTCAGAAAATGAAACACTTCTAAAGTAGAAGTCATATTTTGTGTTAATATTAAATTAACATACATATTTAATTTTATACGCCATCGACATAGCTGATTCCACTTGTAATGTATATAAAAAGCCCCAACGCCTCAACTCTCAATCGGAATTTTTCAGCAATCAGAACTGTCGTGTTTACAACTGTTGGTAAGTGTTGTTTAATTTGTTCTTTATTTTTATCCCTAAACCCTTCTTTCCACTTTATTTTCTCACTTATTAATTATTTGCTTTGATACTATATTAATTTCTGCTGTTAACTATATACATATTATAATATATAATACTTATAATAATATACATATTATATGCATGTACATATAGCATCATATTATTATTACCTTTATTATCCATTTTGATTTTTTTAAATCTAAGATTTTCATTATATTTGTTATAGGGTTTTTTTCTTATAATTTTAAGTTTTCATTGTTTACACACATGTCACAATCTGATTTTCATATTTTTCTATTGTTTTGTTATCTCTAACAATCTTGTCTAATTTGACTGGGTAATAAGTGACCCCTGCTTTTTAAGCTAAATCATGTTGTTTGTGTAGTATGTAGGATATGTATAGTCCAGTCAAATCAAACCATAAAATTTAAAAAAACAAGAATTGACCTGTTTCACATTTTTTAATAGCATTAGCACATTAGATGCGAAAAGGTCCCACACATGTTTGCGAATTTGGGGAGGAAGGAGAAGTAGATGAGGTCAAAATAGTGTGCTTTATTATTTTTTTACTTATATCTCCGGGATTATTGGGTTTGGAGTAATCTCAGATTAAATGAGTTAATTCAAAATTAAAGGTTAAATTGCCTACATAAGCAGTATTATAACGTTTTCCTAAATACAACGATTTTGAGATTATTTTTCTCATATTTATCTCAAAAAATAATGTGTTTGGAAAAAATTTTTTACACATCCATCTTCCCTCCATCCCAAATCCTACCCGCGAACGTTTCGGACTATTTCGAACTTCATGTACTAGTGCTACTAAGCAATATATAACATGTCATTTTTTGAATGTTACGATAAGATGTTTCATTGGGTTCGATTAATTTGTTCAGAGAATACATGGCTGAGTAAAAAAAATTGTATAACCGTTTTAGTAGTATGTTTAATATAATTTTATCAAGAAACAAACATTTAGCAAAGCCCTCACAATTAGTTTTCGAAATATAAACGTAAAACTGATGAAATATAAGTTTTGTTGCACCTGTCATTACCACATCCAAACCCGCCGCATAAATTGGTCAGGCTTTTAAGGATATAGCAGTTTTAGCCAGGTTCCATCTATTGGCTACTATGACTATGACCACCAAATAATATTTTCTTCTTTTTATTTTATTCCATAAAAAGGATGTATGAATACTTTTTATCCCGGTAGAAACACCACCACCAATGAAAAAGTTAAAATTATAAAAAATCGTTTTGAATAAAAATAGTTAGCTTGAATAAAATTTGAATACATTTTATTAATAAAACCATTTCATTTGGGTTTGAACTATAGCACACTTCTCAGTTAAAATATTTTAAACATAGGCGGTGATGTAGTGAGGTGTTTGGTTGACATACACCTCACTACCTCAACTGGCTTAACCAACATTTTCACTAATTAATTATTAATTGCACTTACTTATAATTTAGGAAAAGCAACGGTGGCGACATAACTGTCGGAGGTAACGGGGAGAAGAAGCATGTCGTAATCGTAGTAAAGTCGTAATCAACGTCCAGCCGTGCAAACAGAGCGTAACTTCGACTTCACGCAGCCTTTTCTTACGTTTTACAAGGAGTTAAACCGATTACCCAGAACAAATGGCAACCTCATTAGAAGTGAAATGCACTTTTAAAAACAAACAGGAGATATAGAAAACTATTTATTAATTTGATTTATTTATTTGTAATACCACGTATGCTAATCATGGTGCAATCCCAAGGTGCCATATTTGAAAATCTCTGAGAACTTGGTTTGAAATATATTTACTCCTATTGAAATAGGCAGCAGATAATTTCAAGTTTGGATAAACGTCATTTGTTCATTTTATATTTTTAAGTAGTGACGTTACGAATTCAGTAAGGATTTTCTAGCATTACGAAAAACCTAGAAAACCACGTTCAAGCACAACAAAACCCAAATTAATAAACGTTGTCGATATGCCACTTAGGCTTCGCATCAACGGTGTGTTGTAATTATACACATTTAAATATTTTCTTTTATGAAAATATAATTTTTACAGGATGTTTCTAGTGGACATTGATCATCCCAATTATGAAAAACAAATTAATAAATAATTTCAAATATTCTATAATAACTAATTCTATAATGATTTTTTTAATGGAAAAAATCATAAATAGTTTCCACTATTCATAAATAATATCTATTACGAAAATATCTATATCTTAAACAAAAAAAGGCTGCCAAGTATTTAATTCAGTTTTTTTTAATCCCCTTATTTTATTTTCTGAAAATTAAATTTCCTCCCTTTTCTAGATTTTTTTTTTAGTATATAATTATTTATGCCTCATGCCTAATGGATTTCGTTTGAAAATACATGTTTCGAGACATGTTTTTTGTGACAAAAATACGAATCCAGGAAGTTATTTTTTCGAATAAGTAAGCGAAAATACTGGATTAAATTTGAAAAAATAGACTATGTTTACACTAATGCCTAACTCTTACACTATCTTCAACTTAGAACAAAATATAGTTTCATATTTTTTAAAATATAGTTATTTCAAGGAAAATACATTCGCGTAGGCACAAGGGAAAGTAGTGAATGGTAATTGATAGAATTAACAGTGGACAATTTTTACAATAATCTTATCCTTTCATCCAAGTTTTGAAAGTCAGGGATTAGAGTGGAAATGGCATTGAAATAAAATTAATAATAAATTTAAATTTTTACTTTCGTTTAACCATGCACAAAAGTATTTTTTCTTTAAACGTATGTATCCAAGACAGCATAAGATTAAGTAAATCACATGGTTCTTGTTTAGTGCCGAATTATAGTAAATCTGCTTCTACACGAAGTACCGAACACCTTAGCAACGTTGGATGCTCTATAGTAAGACGCATCATGCAGCCGTGTTCCCAATGTTCATAGTGCAAATGTTTTTCCGGAAATTCGATCCAACATTGGTGCATACGTTCGGATTATCATGTACCAGCGGCTTAAATCATTCCTCAGAAGCTTACGCAATCCTGGTGTTTGGAAGACAAACGACAATGGACGTCAGCTTTCTCTTTCTTCAGCACTCAACAAGGTTCATATACTCTGGCTAATGAAAATGTTGACAGAATAGGAAGTGCAGGTTGGATTTTGTAGGGAATTGTTGGATTGAAAGATGGGATAGCAAGAGAATAAAAACTATTAAAAATACTAAAGTTATAATCATAAAGCTACATAGTAAGGGCATTCGACAGTGAATGAATTAGAAACTGCAAGTTTAACTGCTGTGAATCAATAATTAAATAAGCTTTAATAAAGTATCAACAATCCCAGTCCTAAATATCCAATTTCACTGAAAAGATTTTTTAATTTAAATAAATTTCCAATAAAGGATTATTATACTTCCCATAGAAACTGTATCTATAGTTACTGGAAAGTTAGAGACCAGAAGATTCATCCCTTTCGATGTTTAAGGCAGAGATATCCGAACGTGTCGGGTCAGTACTTCTGACTTCTCCATATCCAAGACTGGTACAGATGCTGGCTCTATAACACCCCGTGGGTTGACTTTATTTTGTCGCGGATTAACACAATAAATCCTGAGAATTTTTGCGAGATTATGAGCAATAGAGTAACCCTATCTCTCTACCAGTTTTTCTATATAGGACATGGATAAATAAATTTGATTGTAAAAGGAAAAAAAGGAAAGCGGAAGTAATCTTAAGCATTGATGATCGTAAAGTAATATTTAAAAAAAATAATAAGCCATCATTTGCGGAAGCCCCTCGATAAGTTTTCACCTAAAATTGCTGGTTTACGTAACATGTTGTGTAACATCAAAGGTACCAGTTATATTCCTCGGCCCTCGAGTTAATCATTTTCTAGTTTACTGGAGGATAACTTTTTTTCCCCTTCTGTTTTCTTTTTATGTACTCGTAAATATTCATTTTACTCCGCTGATGTTTTGTACTAAAATATAATAATTGATTAAAATATAATGGTCTAATTATATCACTTCATTATATTTAAAAGAGATTCACCACAACTTTAAAAAGCAAGGTTCATACTTCATTTTAAATTATTTAATTTTAAAAAAAGATATTAGAATATTAAGATAATAATAAATTGAATTTAGCTTAACGTGAAAAGTTTCAGCAGAATTGTTATAAAAATAAAATAGGAACTAGAATATATAAATTTCAAAAAAATACGAAGGAAGAATCATGAGAAATAAAATTTATATATCTAAAAGAGGAAGAGTTATGTTTTTCGAGAAAAATGGAGGTAAATAACGATTTCCGTTATTTCATAGCGCAACTATACCTTTTGGATTACGAAAAGAAAAACAAATGTTATTCTTACAATTCAACTGGATAAAATAATACATAGCTAACATAGTAACCTTACTCATAATCGAAAAGTAATATAACACTTTTGTTCCCAATGATGAAAGAGTTAAATATGTTTTTATTAGGTTTATTTCATTTCTCTCGTATCTACTACAATAATATATTTCATGAAACCGGAGAATTTTTTACGAATGATGGTAAGAACTACAGTTAAGAAATTCGAAGTTCCATAACCTTATATTTCATCTTTGTTGATATGCGAAATAACTAATCGATTCTCACAGCATCGTATTGGTACACAGCTTATCAATATACAAACTGTTAAGTAAATAGGTCGTGGACTTTGACCGCATAAAAAAGATTTGTTTGGTATTTGCAGATGGGCATCTTCAGATCGCAGCCAAGGTCTGCTAGGCGAACTCCTGGCATTTATGCATCGTGAAATACCACCTCGCACTGGAACTGATTTAGTTGTAAAACTCCAGCGATTGGATTAAACTGATATTTAGTGTTGTGTAAGGAATAGCTCAGGATAACCACTGACTAATAAGACAAGAAGAGACTATAACACATAAAAAGGCAATCGTTCCCAGCCAGACCCGCCCCACTAAAACCCACAGGAAGCGAGGTTCTGTATCACTTTGGAAATATTTGCTTAAACGGAAAGAAGAGATTTAAAATAGTTGAATCGAGCAATATTAAAAAAACGCCTTAAATTAGAAAACGGCGTGATTATCAATCGGTAACGATTCCAATGGTGTTTGGTAAAGAAGTTTCGAACCATTATTAACGTAGAATCAGTAAGTAATATAATAAACAAAGAGAACAGAATTCATTGTATCATAGTTCTCAAAATTTCTTAATAGCCTACGTAAAGTATTCTGAAGTATTTTTTTCTAAAGTAAAATTTTAAAAAAACAAACAAGAGTATTGTGAAAGTGATTCTTGTAAATCAAAAATGTTTTTAAAAATATGTTAAGATTTAGTTGAAAAACCCATATTTAATAAATTCTTATGAAAAACTGTATTGATTAAAATAAAATTCAGAATTGTAAGTAATTTTCGAGTCAAACATATTGGATGCAATTTCCGCAATAATATTGGTTATAAATTAAATCACCAATTGCAATTAATTACATATGAAATTAAATTATATTCCATTTCTATTTCCTAATAGATAAATACACAACTTTATTATTATAGGTGTCGTAATAAGCTACTGTCAATTATACTGGTTCATGATAATCAGGTTCAGGTTTTTATTTACAAGTTCAATTAATTTTATTACTACCATAATAATAACATTACATTTTTTAAATTTATTCAAATGCTTTTTAAATTTTTCAGTTTTAGTTTTAGACTTATACTTCATTAGTTTTAATATTTATTTATTTAGTAAATATTATTAATTCATTACAACTATTTTCATTGTTTTGTTTTTGGCACCAAGTTTTAAAAAACACTTCTTTTTGCTTTTTATTTTATTATTTAGTGGGAATGGGTAACTTATTGGTAAGAGGATATACTACTAACTCCAAGAACCGGGAATCGAATCCGGCAGGGCACAGATAATTATTATGTAGCCGTTGAGTCAGCCCTGTGGGTTCGGGAGTCCCACCCTTCGTGGTCTACCCAGCCTTATTAAGTGGGTACCCTTAATTGGGAAAAAATCTGGCTGTCGAGAGAAAGACACTTCCATGTACAAACTTTTTTCTAGAAACTGTGCTTCCATACAAAGTACTGTACGTCCTGACGGATTTAATTGCTTTTTTTAATTATTTTTTTTATAAGTTCATGACAAATATATACTAACCCCATTGGTTTTAGTGGCAAAAAACGAAATTCAATTGTGGATCAATACAATCTCCAAACAAATATTTTATATTTATCTGAAAAATTTCAAAATTACTATTAGGTATTAAAAATTATTACGTTTTTCATGATTTTTTAACTGGGCAAAATAGGAGAGTGTGAGTTTCGGGTCGTTCACTAAAATTGGGAATATTTTCCACATGGATATGTTTTAATCCTCAAGTGTTTGTTGATAGTTCTTGGTTTTTTCCCGCCTTTTCATAATAATTATTCAGTTTTACTTTCATCAGAAAGTGTATATGGACGAATCATCAGAAAGAGTTTAATATTCTTTCTGATATTTCATTCATACGTTCTAAAGCACTTCTGAAGAAGACGCATCATTACATGACCGACACATATTCTATGACTTGATCACTCTCAATTGTTAAATTTTCCTTTTAGCCTATTAAAGGATAAGGAACTTATCCAAAATGACAACCGCAAGAAAGATTATGTGTCGGATTTAAAGCTATAAAATAAATTAGTAAAAGCAGTGATGTTTTTTTATTCGCAATAATACAGTACCATATGTTCCATTCACAGAACTTATCATCGTTTTTGAACACTTCATCAGGTACATAATACATAAACACCTACGCTTCGAATCTAATAAATCTAAATTACCTCGTTAGAATGATGGAAGATAATAATACTAACAGTAAAGAAATCAGTGATGAAGAAGAAACTGACGGATATATGGTGGATGATCCCCAATTCGTGAGTCACCAAAACAGCGTCTTCAGACTGAGGAAACAAAGGAAAGGGACCGTGTCAACCCTAAACAACAACATGAGTCAGGAAGAACGAAGCAACTGGGAAAAAGAAAAGCAAGAAAGGGAGCTCAAACTAAAAGCGATAAAAACCGAACGTCTTTTAGAAGCGATCAAATCAAACAAGAACCAAATAAGCATGTGGCAGTCCTTCCCGGTGAATGGAGATGAGCGTGGAGTAGTGTTCTGTTACGAGAGAGAGCACCTCAAAGCCTGGATGAACCTCAACGCGGTGTCCTTTGAGAACAACTACCACCTCATTCTGACGGATATGGAGATCAAGCTCACAACCGAAAAAAATCAGAACTGCTGCAAAAAGAACACCCAAGGTATTAGTCACACGGGGATCAGCAGGACATATCGGGTGCCCCGTCCTTTGGATTACCATCGAGCGGTTTGGCACCAGGTAGGAAATAACATCGAAATATGCGTTCCTTGGTGCCAGCCTTTGACGTAAAGAGTTGTATTCTGATTTTGTAATTACAGTTGGTTTTGTTTCATTCACATTGTTGCGGTCATTTCATTTCACTAAGAACAGTTCTGGAGTCGTATGATCCAGGTCATACAATCAATAGGAATGTGGCCACTATTATTTTCTAGTACATTGCAATTTACCGTTAGCTAGAACACTAACATGATTTTAATAATGCATACACTTATTCTATAAGACAAGAGTTGAAGCGACGATTATGTCTAATTTAAAATTAAAATCTGTTCCGCTACAACCTATGAAGGGTGAGGGTGTACTTTGTAAAGAAGTGTTACTAGGCCAACGCCTGCCAAACATCGACCAATGTCTAATACATGTCATAAAAACTGACGACAAAACATGCCAACCTGCAACTTTCCAAATTAAACGGAAAGCTGTCTCTACAAAATGAATAGTTAAATTATCGTTCTTCATAAGTTTCGATTTATTTTCTATCACAAATATTACTGATAACTACCATTAGAATCTCTTACGATCATGAAGCGCATTTCTTATGATCTGGTCCGGTAGTCATCACAAACATAAATCCAGCATTTCTCACAATATTCTACTGAAACTACTGTTTATCCTCTAAAACCAAAGATTAGAAGGTCTTTTCCAAGATCTAGTACCAAGGCCTTTGTAATACGAGTATTTTCAAAAACCTCACTTGTACTCTGGACAAGTTTCCCTTTAAATCTTATTATTATTATTAAGATGTCAATTGAACCAGCATATAGGACAGGAAATAACATTTCTGGGAAATCGTGTTTTTTATTCCTATATTGATAATTTTTTCAAGAATGTTCATTACAAAATATAAACTCAAGACACGGGATTTTCCTGTATTAGATATATATATATATATATATATACCCTATATACCCCACACATATAATACATGAGATGTATTATATATACATTACTGAGTCTTCCCTCTTTGATAAAAATCCAAATGAAAAACCACTGTAAAAAAAGAGATACTAACAAATATCCCCTTTATAAATAATTATAGATAATATTTATTTTCCTCGAGGACACGAACGCTTTTACGAGAAAGAATTAGAAAAGTACAGTACACATTAGAGGTAGGTTGTTAATTTGCGATCCGCTACCTTTTAACAGTCATTCCATTTTAGCAGTTAACTGCCATTTAGGTGAATAGCATACATAAAAGGAGCAGTTACCTTTCTCCTCATCTCGAAATAAGTAGGAATTAATTGAAAATCTGAAGTGCAGAAAGTAACAGATAACTTCAATTCTTAAAGTAGCAACTGTATAAAGAAGCTGCTAAACAGATGACTCATATTACTTTCAATTACCAAGTTTTACTTATTAACTTGGCAGCTCTGATTAATATTACTTCCTCACTCCACTTAAGTAGCGTTTAAATTAAGAAGCCAAGAATTTTGTTTCAGATTTAATTTAGGAAGTAAAATTAAATCTGAAACAAAATTCTTCTGAATACGATGTTTTGTATTTTATTCAAGTTATGATTAAAGATTACTTCTCATCTTAAAATAAATACTATTTTATCAGTGATGACAGTACAGAATTGATGTAATCAAGGAAAGCATTCTTCCTCATAGCATTCATAGATTTATTTAACGACCTTTTTAACTGTGACGAAACGACAGTTCTTGGTGGTTTTAGGGAAAAACCAGACGACTATACTAAGTGCAACCATAAACTCTTGTAACAATCCTTTTGGTTATATATAAAATTCTTTCGAAAGTAGTTGATAAATGACAGCTTAAGTGAATGTAAAATTAGAATCCTATGGACATCCGTCTTTTACGAACGTTTTGCTAATTAAATTAGATAATTACTTTTCAAAGAGTTTTCCCCAAATACGGGGCAACCTTGTTGACACAACATGACAAGCACAAGGAGAAAAAAAATTGCAATGTCATTAAAAGTTTAAAATACAATTTTTGTGTTAAAGCTTGGATTAAGAAATTCGACAAATTACCTCAAATGATATAAACAATACGGTACTCTCTGAATCAATAATTTGACTTTTTTTCTCGTATACCTCTAATAGTATAATAGTTATAAATATTTCAAAATAAAAATGAATTAGTTGATAAAGTTACCCACTTTTATATTCACAAGTAATCAAGCAAAACAAAAATTATTAAAAACAAATAAAATTTCATATTAAACAACTAAAGTTCTTATATCCCGGAAATTATTTAAAAAATAAATAACCTAAAGTCGGTGCAATACCAAAGAGGAAGATTTGTTATTTTTTAAGAAAATAAGTAATATTTGAATTATCTATTTTTAAATAACATAAAGTTAATCTCCCATATGCAATATGATTTTATTTCCATATTTTTTATTACTAATTAATTCACCAAATATCCATCAATACCTATTACCTTCTTCTTGAAACAATAAATATGCAAAGAAACAATCATCCAACTGTTATTAATATTGTAATAAATTTCCGTTTTCTCTTTAAATTCCAAAAATGTAGTATTAAAAAAAAATAGAATTAAAAAAAAATCTAATCACTCGCACTCTCACCTGATCAGAAAACTGGCACCTCCAATATTGGCAGACCAATTTCAATATTAAACATATTTTTGAAGAATGTCCTATTTATAAACTGAAAAAAAAAATTTCTGATGTTCTCACAGACAAAGAAGCTAAAGTTACATTATTGTTTAAATTCTATAAAGCATATCGTCTCGTTTCTTCAATTTTAATTTTTTTTTTGTGTATTTATTATTTTGAAAATATGTGCATGTGTTTTTTAGCGAACGGCTCAGTGTGTGTAACTTAATTATAACATTCCATAGGCGTTGGTTGATGATATAAAGGTTTTATGCCTTAAAAAAAAATAGATTATACTAAAGAGAGTTGTTTAAATTTATTAAGGTCCATCCTTAATTAAATTTAGTACAGGTACTATGGCCCTTAATAAACTTAAAATCTGAATTTAAAAAAAAAACCCAAATTTTCCAAATCAGTTTTTCGAAAACCAAGTTTTTGGACTTAAAGTCCTTCGTACACCAAACAGAGATTATCAAAATGATTGCACCTACTCAAAGATCATGTTTGATGTAAACTGCCTTCTGTACCATCTAGCACTGTTACAACCATTGGATTTTTAGATAGCATGGATTATCTGGAAGTTCGTCAGTCTCCGAGTCAAGAGCATAGCTTAGCCACCATTTAAACACTAATTTAACTACGGGCACCAATAATAGTAGGTTATATCCATTCCTACTACCTAACGGATTATTAAGATTGAGCAATCAATTCCTAAGGATGACCTTGTTAGTTAGTAGTTAGGAGATGAAGGCCACAGCGGTTGAAAGTGGAAGGAAACAGTTACGAACCCAGTCCGTTATAGAGCGGGTGTGGGCACTTGCATTCCTCCTTAGATCTGTAGTAATTTAAATTCTACATCCATAGTTCGAACGGTACGCTACACAGCGCCGGGCTACGGCCACCAGTAAACAACAGACACACTTGAAGACAACGGGCAAAAAACCGATAGTCCCCTTTTTTTTTCAAAATTAAATTATTGGTACAGTACTCCTGAGGTCGAAAATAAAAAAAAAAAATTTTTGTCATAGTTCATAATATCAAAGTGAACACTCTAGGATTGACTTAGAAATTAAAAATAATAATCGTCTAATAACTCGGTCAATTATACACAAAAATTGAATATTTTAGAAGTCATAAAGTTTTAAATTGGTTTTTCTCACAATTAACTTTTATGGACAACTGTTTTTCTCCCTTGTCTTCAATGAATAAATTTAAAAATAAATGTGGCAATTTGTAGGAAAATAGATACCCTCAGAACTTCATAAATATTTTATAATTTACTAGATATTCAAATCCTATCCCTTACATCATGAGTTAAATAAATATATATTAAATTATTATACATTTGTTTTTTACTAGGTATTGGACCTGCCTCTAGACGCCCTACTATGAAGGCCTAAAACAAATTTCCTCTAAAACAATCTGACCTTTTCGAATGATCAAATATGACTAACAATGTACGCCAACACCAACCGTTAATCTGGTCAAAGAAACGATTTATATTTTGACGTGGGTAGGTGTCCAATATTTCCCTATATGTATCTCATGAAGAACTTAAAATCAAGAAAAGCTTATCGAAAGAAATTAAATCTTTGTATAAATTATATTTTTACATAAAGATATTTTCTATTGCTTTAACAGTTAAACAATAAACTAATTAATAAACCCAAATGTTAAACTAAAATAAACAATTAAATATTTGAAAGGTTTCTTCCCATTATTCATCTTTATATTTCACATAACGGGGGATTCACATTAGACTAATTTAAGACCGTTTTACTTAAAACCAATATGTATAATAGGCAGGATACACCTATACTCTCATCGTGGAACGAAATCTTTTGGTTTTTCGAAAATTTCCAGGCACCTTCGGTTAGGAAAATCACTTTTCCTTCCGTCCCATGAACCTTCCAAGGTAATTTCCCGATTATCGTTGTCCGGCCTGTTACTATCACAACCGATAACTATCGATTTATAGCTGAGAAAGAAATCGGTTCCAAGTAGAAATAAAGTTAACAAACGATTTTACGGTCTTGGAAAGAAACAGTCTTAAACAGAAATGAATCGGATTCTAAAGGGTAAATGGTTTGCTCTTTGTTCATAATTCAGTAATTATTTTTAAAAATTGAAATTTCGGAGGTTGAAAAATTAAGTAATTTTTTTTTTTTTAATGAAATGATTCTCTATTAAAAAGATGCTTGGGCATTCTGTCTTCAAACATGAATAATAATACACAAGATGGTCTTTGCGTTAGAAACACGAAGGCTCTTTTCTTCTTTTTTTTTTTTTTTGTAAAATATTTATTTTTATTTACAAATGTATTAAGAGTTTCATGACTATTTTATGTCGTAATCAAATTCATAAAAAGTCGTAATCAACTTTTTTTTAATTGCGATTTTACCGGTTATGGTAAACTATCTTGAGGGGCCGCCCGTAGCTCAGTGGTTAAGACACAATTTCACCAATTCGATGTCTATTGGCGTTGACTTTTATCATTGCGTTGCGGCCCCACAAAATGATTGACCACCACTCATAGTTAGGCAGAATAGGATTCCAACGGAAGTCTTGGCCGAAAAAAAAAACTATCTTGAATGTTGGTACAAATTGAATATTGAGAAACAAACAGTTGGATCCCCTGACCAATAGAGAAGTCACTGTATGTTTTTATGCGAAGCGTAAAAATAAAGTAGAGAAAGTATGAAGTCGTTAAGAACTCAATCTAGAATCTGTCCAAAACTCCCACTCTACACTAATATTGTAAGTAAGAATGTTTGTTTATTTATAATTTTTTTTTATTGAAATGTTACGTTCTTACTCATTTTTAACGAACAATCCTTTCAAACAAGCACTTACTTATCTCATAACATTGAGAACAAAGCTTCTCAAGCATGATACATCTTAATAAAGGTATCTTGACTGATAAGTATAAAGGATTTAGGTCCGAAAACTGTCGAAGTTGAGTTTAGTACATAGTCCGTCCAACTCAGAAAAAAATTCTCTATCGATTGGTATGAAGGATTTAAGTTGTATATTAAATTTTATGTTATGATAATATCTTGGTGAAAATAGATAACTTTTTATACATATTTTTTTCGTTTTAATTTTTGTCTCATAAAAAATCAAGGACATAGACTTAATTTCTTTATCAAGAACCTAGAACATCCGCATCAGAAATATGAGGCATTCGGTCGTAAAACATAGTTACTGTAATTGTTTATGAATTGAAGTTTTTGAATTTGCCTATTTTTCAGCTTAGTTTTTATACTGTTAGAATTATCTTTAGGACATTTCTTTTCTTAAGTGAATAATGTTGAAATTGAGTTATAGTAAGTAACTCCTGGTTAAAGATAAAACGATGTAATTAATAAATTTTTCAATATTGTAAACTTTACATATTGTCAGTTACCATGATTTTCGACCGAATGCCTTATATAAGAAACACAAACTTCTGAGAAACGTTGTTAATTTATGCTAGTAATTTGTTTTCTATGACAAAATTTCATCGAAAGTGACTTACTTACTTAAAACTAGAATATCGACTGTAAATTTGAGTAATGTAAATTGTCGCTTTCAAATTTATTAATCTCGTGTGGGAGATAAACTTAATCAGTAATAAAGATTTTATAAACTTTAAAAAAAAATTATCTTCAACATTATTCCTTATTTTATTGTTATTTTACTATGGTATTACTTTATTTCTAATGCGTTTTATTGTTATTCACTAAAACCCAAAAAAGAGTCATGTGATATAAGTTCAAGAAAATCATTGCTGTTTCTTGTCTTTTTAATATATTCTCTTAAAGATAATTGCTGTAAGGAAACAAACAGAACAACACCCTCTGCCAAGGTGTCTTCCCAACCTTGAGTTAATTTATTGTTCGTCATTTCAGGGCCGTATATGATGATAGGATAATATATGCATCCTTGCAATTTGAAATTAAAACGACGTTTAGTGAAATTAAATGGAAATGGCACTGTATTAAAAAACTATATACGTCAGAGCATTATTTAGGGAAATTATATAGTAGAAATAAACAACCAAATGAATAAAATAAAGACTAAGAAGAAAAAGAGATTTGTTTATATTTTAATTTTTTTCTGAATGTAAAAAGGATTTTTTCGGTTAATTTGAATGACTTATCTTCATGATCATCTTATACATCACGTGTCGCATCATTTAATGTAGGAACAAATATAAGAGTGCTGAAATTAAAAAAAAACAAAAAAAAAAAAAAACAGTCACTACGAAAATCGGTGATAAGAGAAATTGAGAAAATAAAGATAGAAAAACATTTAAACTGTTGAAAACCTTTGTATCTACATTAAAAATATTTTTTTAACAATGATTATATAAATTAACCGCGATTATATATAGATTGAAAAATTGAATGAATTTTACCTAAAAAAGTACATTTCATCTAAATTATTAAATATAGAGAAAATGTACCGGGTTTGCTGAGCAAAGAGATCAAACAAAGTTAGTAAAATACGAACCGGAAATTTATTTTACATCAGAAATATTTTAAATATCTAAACTTAAAGTTAGAATTAACCTATTTTAAACCTTTGATATGGGAAAATTTTAAATGATATGGGAAAAAAATCACATTAAACATCTTTTTTAACTCCCTTGAATATCATTTAATATTTTCTTTGAGACCAAAGGGTTTTGATTTCTTCAAACAATACTAGCAACTTCTTACAATGTTCAACGAATTTTGAATTTTCAACAAAATTTTAATTCAATGAAATGCCTCATTTCAAAGGATCTAATGAAAACAGTACCCACTATTGACCTCTGAATATCTATAAAACTTCGACACATTTCAATTAAAAAATTCGATAAAACAAACTAGATTTTTTAACAAATCCTAGAAATATTAGTGCTTGAAAAAAGTTGAAAAAGTACATTTTTATTTTTTTCCAAATATATTTTTAAAAAAAGTTGACAAGTTTACTTTGATTATCAAAATGTTGGGTCTAGTAGAGAAGAATTTGCTAAATTTAGATCGAGCTTGAGATTTGAAATAACTAAACACCATATGATACAGAGAAAATGAACTAGCGTGCCCTGAAATCGTCATTAAAAAAATAGTACAACAGAAGGCATCCAACTTTCCTTCCCGTTTTCTATCACAAAATTCTACTATCATGTTATTTTTATAACTTCTGGGTTTTTCATGGTCTGTGATCATGGAAATAACTCAGATATAACTTTGGAATCAAAGAAATTGTTTTACATAAAATCTGAAAAATAAAATCTCATGGTTGTTTCCACTGGACTTTCTTATGGATAGCAGAAGGCGTTTTCAGTTAGGCATTTAAATTATTTCAAAAACTTTCGTTTATTAATGGAACGATAATTTAGGATAATTTATTTTTTCCAAACTTCTTTTATAATTTAAAATATTTTTACGCGGTTTAATTCTGAAGTCATAACAAATTAGGAGAAAAGAAGGATAAGGGTTTCCAAATGACTCGTCAATCGTCATGCACAACTCAACATCACCTCTTCCATGACTTGAATCTGTTGTAGGAATATGGAGAAATAAGGAAGTTTCTTTTTATCCATCAGTAATATATATATATACAGGATTATAAATACAAGAATGTATCAAAAGAAACATTTGAACGATGGTCATATTGCTTTCTATTTCTAGATAAAACAACTAGATTTCCTGTAGTATTGATTTCAACTCAAACGTTAACAATGATGGATTATTTTAAGCTAATATCGGTGCGGAGAAATACTAATGTTAATGCACTTTTATTAATGTGTCAGAGATCTGTTTATGAAAAGTGTAAGTGTGATTTGACTTCGAATTATAAGTATTTAATGATAATGAAATTACGTAAACCTAGACACCAAATTCTGTTAGCCTTGTCTAGATATAGATACCAACGGCAATCAAGAAGAGTGAGGTTAAAGGGGTCTGAACTGAAAAAATAAATTAAATGACTAATAAATTACAGACAAAATTATAGTTTTAGAGTGTTACTGTATTCTTGGGGCCTTCCTTACCTCTATAGCTCCCAGAGAAGCCAAAATTAAAGTGGAACCCTGTATTGTAACGCCACTACTCGACACCCAACGGTTTTCGATGAAAACTAAATTTAACAACAATTAATTTATTTAGTAAGTATAAATAAGACAAAAAAGTTTAGTAACAGATTTAACGAATTTTCGTACTTAAATTATGATTTTAATTCTATTTATGAATAGATTCTCCAACTGTTTCTACCATTTCATTTTATAACTAATAATAAATTTACTGGTTGTATATATTTTTATAAAGTTGTAAATAACAATAAAAAATTATTTAAAAAATAATTATGGTCAGTAAGACGGTGAAATCGAAAATTACCACAGACTTTAGAATGTAGTCTAACTTCTCTATTAAGATGAGACTTGATATGTAAAATCCTCGAATCCATCCAGGAGCTTAGAGGACAGTCATAAAGATTTTATGAATAATTAATCAGTCTCATAGATTCAGATATTCTCGTTTCGGAAAGCATGAAAAGTTTCGTCAGGTTATAAAGTTTCAAAGAGAATAAAATTTATAGAACTTCCATAAATTTATCAATAATATCTAAAAAAAAAAGTTTGGAAAGACCGGATTTATAATTATAGTTTCGAAGCTAATATCTTAATAAAAATTATCTCAACTTGTGACTGAAAAGTTGAGTTTAATTATAACCGATTTCACATCATTCAGAAATGTTGAATTCTATAAAGTTTTTGGAAATGAGAAAAATGCTAGTATTATAAACAGGGAAAATTGATCAATGCAACGTACTTTTTTTTCAATTTTAATTTTTGTGTATATGTTAGTATTTTTATTTTATTTTTTTGTTTAGTTTAATTAGATCTTACATTTTTAAAAGTAACATATTTCCATATTACTCCTTTATAAAACAAATTTATTGTACTAGAATGTCATTAAACATTATAACTTAATAGCAATGTTGAACAAACTTAATTTTCTAGAAAAAAATTTTGGTGATGAGGTAAGGTAAAATGATTTTTTTTTCGTTATTATTGCAATATAGCCAGTATAGGAAAAAAAATGAGTGGCAGGATTCTACAGAATAATAGACAAAATAAAATTTCAAAGGCTGTTCAGCATTATTCTAGGTTTTCAAATGAATGCAAGTATTCATGCTGCAATTATATGCATATAAGAGTTATATGCTCGAAATATTAAGGCTTAAATACAGAAATCGTAAAAAAAAAAAAAAAAGGACATGTACATGAACAGTTACATCTAATGAAATTGAGATGTGACAGAAAAAATAAATCAAAAAGACGCCCTAATTAAACTAAGAGTAAACGCATTCCAAAGATACAACATGCATGAGAGAGGAGGAAGTTGCCCAGGAGAACTCCAGGATTAGCATACAATGATACGGATAGGGCCACGTCAGGGGGATACAATGATAATAACGGGGCCCATTGAGGGGCAATGCGGTCTGTCCGAAATCTAGGGCAGGGGGTATCTCTGGACAGCTCCTTAGGGGTTCAATTATGTATCAGGAATCTAGTACTCTAGAAGATTCCATATATCAAAATGGGGGAGAGAACAAGAAAGAAATAATGACCATATATAATTGGAAAAATAAACTTAATAAAAAACAAAATGGGGAAAGAGTTGTTTCAAAAACCTTAATTTAATTTAGATTTATAATTAAAATAAGCGATTAACAATACTTTCTTTTTGAATTTGGTAAATGAAAAGTAAAATTGTGATTTTTTAAAATGATTTTCGTCAAAATGTAGAAATTATCTACAGTTTGATGAAAATCATTTTTCAACTACGTTAAAACTGAGTTTAAATTTCCTTACCAGGATCAATCATATTAATTTCTTAAACAAATTTATTACTGCTAAATTTTAATTTTAATTTGAAATAATATAAAAATGATTTGACAACTGGATAATACTACAGGTACAGTTGTGTTATCCAGAAAAACAAAAGAATACGACCATCGTTTCATAATTTACATTCCACGTCAATTTGAGATTTTCTTTTGTGCCCTTTAGTTTCCCAGAAAACGAATCATTTTTTTATTTTTCATCATGTTTTGAATCATAATGAGCATTAGTAAGTAGGCCTTAAAATTTAGAATTTTCAAATTATATAAGATTAGATCAATAGTAAAATTTAATGCAAATTGAGTTAGCGTTATTTAGTTCAAAATGTGCGGAAGAATACCTGATAATAATTATGTTCAATTTTCTACAATATACTGCAAAGTTATATTAAAAAAAATCCATATTTTTTGTTTTTATTAACCTAAGTCCACAATTATTGTCATTCATTCTGACTTTGTAATCAGCATTTATATACATTACCAACTACTTGAATAAAAGAATAAATAACAGAATCTGGTCTCTATTCCTGACCAATAACTCCAATGGATAAAGGAGATAATGTTAGTACATAAAAATTTATAAATAAATACAAATTATTTTTAAGTTGCATTATTCCAATTACAGAGGAAATAAATTTATATGAAAGGAGCAAGTCAGTAGTCTAGGTCACTGACTTCCTGATTCTGAGCAACTTTTTTTTTATTCCACTGAACCATGATTTGTGGTTGGGTTTAATAAAACAGATTAATTACTTGATTATCTAAGGAGAAAATCCGGTTTTATAATCTAAATACAACTTTACAAGATTCAATGTGGCCAAACAGCATTAAATTTAGCTTAGTAGTTTGTCAATTAGTCTGTTACATTTGAGCCTACTAATTCAGAGAATCTTATTCTTTTTTTTTTTTAATATGGCACGTTTTGTCTATACATTTCCTTAAATTCCAAGGGTAACGTTATCTTTTCTCTATGATGCTTATAAAAAGGACATGCTAGTGGAATTTGATTTAAGCAATCATATACTCCTATGGATTCATGAGGTTACCATTCGAATGCTCAGAAGGTTCCTCCGGTGAGCCGCTCGTCCGACATCACGTAGCGACACGGGTACACCACGGGGGATCCGATAACACTAGGCGGTACACAAAGAGGCCGGAGGTACGTGATCCGGAGGGAAGCGTTCCGCCAATTTCCCTCCCGTTGGAGGTTTCTGTGCCAGGTACTCTCCCTGAACTTAATCAATTCCGAGACAGCACCTGCTGGGGAAACGCCGAATGCAGAAGTGGAGAAAGCAGGATATGCCGTAGGCTTGCTTTTAATAATTGGTCGAATCTGGTCGACCCTGAAGAAGATCTTATTGGCGTAAAAACGTCTCTCCTCAGGATCGATCGAAGTTCGAAATAGAGCAAAAATATCAGGGGTTCAAGCAAGGTCTGAAATCTGGTTTAAGCAGAACAAAGAATTACTCGTAATTTCGAAATTGGAGTAGATAAGCAAATGGTCCTAATAAGTAGAAAAATATCTTCATACAAACTACGTAAAACTACTAAAGTATCTTGTACATTAAAATTGTTCTGCATTAGTATTTTAGATAGCATAGATTATCAAAAGATTCTAAAATTAATTCATCACAGTGCGACATTACTACGGGAAAATAAACAGGCCAAAAACAATCTGAAATAGAGTTAAATTGATTATAATTAAAAGTTTAATATTAATGAAATAGTGACAAAATATGGTAATTTTGATTGAAACCAGCAGAATAACCTGCAAAAAAAATTTTAAATAATTTATGTGAGTGTAAAAAGGTTTTTTAGATTGTCCTTGAGGATGGCCGAATTGGCCGAAACCTTGAACTTTCAAGAAAATAAAGAAATTTTTGAGACTTTAATTTAGATACAATTAATTTTATTTAAACAATAATATGATATTAAAATAACTACAGTCGTAGAGAGTTGTGAGCTGTAATGATAAATTTACTACTGTTTCTGAACTAATATAAAAATTCAAGTTAATTTAATATATATTAGTTCAACAGAACTTATTGTGATTCTTGGACATAGGAACCAGAACTTGAACAGATTTGACACTCTAGTTCCTACTTGCATCCTCAGGCTTTAAGTTCAAAGTGTTTCAGCAATCACTTCTTTCTATATCTAACTATAGGTAGTGATTGAACCCAACCAAACAATTTCTCCTAAAAGTATGAATCTATAAATATCCACATGATTTATCACATTATTCATTGTGTATATCGTGGACTGCCGACGGAAATTTGAAATGACGTGCATAATAACAGAGTATGTGATTGCTAAGTATAATATTATTATTAAAGAAGTCTATCTAATCTAAACAACTCTATTTAATAAAACAATTAATATATTATTTTTATTGATTATTTCGTTTTAATAGGATGTCTCGTCATTACAGCATTTAACTATCTGTAGCATAGAATTAAGCCCTGCGAGGAGAGTCAAAATAAAAATTTTCAATAAATAATTTTTGCTGTTTGAGCACCTTTTTTGACCCCTTCCATTTTAAATTTGTGCAAATTTTTCGGTTTTATAACTCTGTGAGATACTTAATTTTTTTTTCATTATACTGAATACTTTATTGCTGACATTGGGTCGTTTATGATATTATTATGTATATATAGTATTATTATCATCCACAAACTTAACTAAATAATCGTATTACTTATAAGTGAAGTGCAATTTAGGGGATACATACAAAAAAGGCACACGAGTTTTTGTGTACTTTTTGTAGAGGACCCAATTTTAGTTATTAAATACAGCTATAACATAAGAGCTAAAATTGAGTTCTCTGCAAAAAGGGGACTCGTACTAATGTACTAATGGAGAACTCAATTTAATGCTCCAACTTCATCTTTACCAATGATACCTTACTCCTGCAGACCCCTCAATTGTAGATTATTTTTATTTAATTGTAATATCATCATAAATTAAATAATATAAATTTTTCACAGTATAATATATAATGTTTGAAGATGACTTCTACTTTGAAAGGTATGCTGAAACTGGGAGCCAATGATTCGAGATGATACGGTATTAAAATAATGCATTGTAAGCTTGCAATTGGTAACTACAGATTTCCTAACACAGCCGATAATTTCCTGCCTCAACTATTTGCACTGTTACCGATGTGGATTTCTATAGTTTAGGAAAGCCTCTACTGGTTAGTGCGCCCGTCCATAAGAAAACTACTCCCATTTGTTCGCTTTTATAAAGGAATCATCACAATAATATCCGATAATGATCGCTAACTCTTGTTCCTTTTATCTTATTTTATTTATTTATTTTTATTATAAAAAACATGACTAAACAAAAAGACATGGTAACTTCCAAGAATTTAGACTCTTTTTTTTACCATATTTTTTTAAGCTGTAAAACCTCAAACTCTAAAACCACTATCTTGATATTATAGGAGGATATTAAGGTATAACTGTAACAACAGGCAAAACAGGAATAACTGTTCCGAGGAAGTGAGAGTTGGAGTAACGTGTAAGCTTTAATATAAAACTGGCCAGTTATTAATTTACACTAAATTAAGACTATTCCGTTTGTTTAAATTCTGTTTAATATTTGAATGACTTACGTATTTTTTATGTTGCTTTGGCCTCCCGATGTACGCGGTCACCGTCAAAGTTAACTATGAAATAAAAAGTTGGTGCACTAAAACACTTCAGCAACCATCAACATATGAAAAGATTCGTTTCTTGTCTGCTAGCAATACAAAGAGCAACAGAATTGGCAACAAAAGGTTGAATAACAAAGTGCATCTTATAGAGGGAAGTACGCGGGCGTGGAGAAGCAGCAATCAACCTCCAGTAGCTTGAACCTCCGCTAACGGTCCGTAGTTCTAAGCTTATCTTAGGCTGTAACAAAGGAAGACACTCCACCGTTTCAAAGCATCACCCGAAAATCCGCCCAAGGAAAGTGGTAAGATAACGTGGCACTCGCCGATCAGAGAAGAAGAAAAACACAACCAAGTCATCTAAAGATTTCATTCGAACCGATCACCTTAAAAAAAGTTGATAATTCGGTTTAATTACATTGATGAAGGAAAAAATATTTAAATACATTTTGGTAGATTAAACTTCGCTTCGGAATAAGAAAACTAATAAAGCAGTTTTCGAGTAAAATTTTATATAAATTTGGACTTCAAATACGTCTTGTAGAATCTCTGAGGTAAAAGTGTAGCCATCAGGAAATGAGGGGTAGAAAAATTGCGAAGTTGCCAACAATCGCTCGATCGCAACAACCTACGTCGGTTTTCACTGATGAAATGTTGCGCATAACAGATTAACAGATTATTAATTAACAACTAATCTCATAATAATGCCTACATTTGATAAAAGATAGAAGATGTAATAATTTATATGAAATAAAATAAAACTGACAATATCTATCAATATATTAAATTTGTTATCATTAGGAAATAATTTTACCTTCGAAATTCTAAATCAGGGCAAATATAAAATAATGTTAATAATAGATTTAGAAAATGTATTTAAACATACAAAAAAAGACCAAACTATTCTTGTATAATTGAGGTGGTAGCTGGAAAAAGAAAGTTCACAAAACTTTTTGTCACTGAGATTCTAACTAACAATAATAATGCACCCCTAATGAGTCATTGACAATTTTGTTAGGTGCATTTAGTCTAAATTTCTTTTTAGAGCTTAAAACCCTATTTTCTGAAGTATTAAGCAAAAGAAATTTAAAGTTAGTGTACAGCTAGGCACAAACAGCTAAAAATATATATATGTTTATTTGTGTTTGAATAAAGTGATCATTGTTTGACTTCCTCTTTTCCCTTCATTATACAAGTTGAAAATTTATTTTTAGTGTTCTTTGGGGTTGGACTTGATTATCTTTAAGGGTAACATTTTGATATAAAACCAAGTGTTTTATGTACAACGTAAACTGTGGTTTTAATACAATCAAATATCAGTACCACATACGGGAACAATTTCACATATTGTTGTTTGACAAAACGTCACGTGGGGATTTCTAAGAACATGATTTTCAAAGAAATGCCTTATTTCTAGCTAAATTTAAATTTATAAAAAGCCTATGGACAATTTGTGTAATTTTTTTTTATATCCCATGCCTACAATATAGAGAAATGTAAAAATTAGCGATTGAGGTTGAATGGTTCTCTTCGCCACTACTGAGTAAGGCTAAATAGGAAATTTTTTTTTCCTACGCCAAAGGAGGCATTTCTGCCATTTTGTTTCGAACAGTCCAGTATAGTTTAACTTTGCTGAAGTAACTCCTGTCTGTAATCAAGGCCGCCGTTGCCGCACATGCATATTGAGTCTTCACACCTATCACAAGATGCGATCTGCCGTGACCGTTTTAGCGATGTTACTTTATATCCAGGAAGCTGGTAATATTGTATGTCTTCAGTTGATTTTCAATCCTCCGCATTAGCGAAGATGTCAATTTCATTTTTAGCAATGAATACTTTTAATTCTGTATATTTGTCCTGGGTTAATCCTCCGGTATTCCAAAAAATAGATTTAATAACAATACCAGATTTGTTGGGGGTGAAGTTGATCGCCTGCTCGTGGTGCCCCCTTAATCTAAACGATCAACAGCTGTCGCCAAACAGCCCGTAAACTAGCGACAAATGCAACAGAAATTGCCCAATAGGCAAGCAAACAGCCTTTTCAATAGGAAATATGCCAACCCGCCTTATTTCGTGATGGCTTCTATAAGTCTAATTTTCTTAACCTTCCAACAGATATTTTTCAACGTGTAATTCTCCGAATAAAAATGTACTTATTGTATTGTTTGGATAGTCATACTCACATTTGGATAAAGCCAAAACTTTAAAAAAATATCGTAATCATGCTGAATTTCCAAAAAAATGGATGTTACCTCGAGGTTTTTACATTTTTATTTTAAACAGGGTTTAATTCTCAAAATATTTTAATGTTTCATTAAACTATTATCCAAATAACTAATTTTAGAAGTTCGGTTTTATTTTTAAACGTAGAAATTTATTTTGTGGATAGAACGTACCCAATGTCTCTGCTTATAAAATAATGACCTGTTGAATCAAAAACTGCAGCTTATATAAGACAATAGTCCGCTCTGATAGCCGCCGTTGGTGTTACATTCCTTTCGGTTCAGCATAACGCAACACCGCGATACCACCGTTACATAAATACAACACTCATGAAGCATACCAAGAGCAGGCCTATGAATATTTAGAAGTCGTTCTGGTGCGTTGGCTATTTTCTCATCCACACTCCAACGAGGATTTCTTATACATATATTATAATATCACTGTTATTATAGGCTTTTTTTTTTTTTTTTTTTATAGTGTAGTGAAGTAAAGAAATAACGGTTTTCCTGTTTTTTTTTAGAAAACAGGTATTAATAAAAATTATAACATCCTAGTATATTATTAAATTGAAACATACCTGTAGGTGGTCTCTCTTTGGGAAAGCATGTCCTGAAAAGTCCTTTCGTCCTGGTATAGTAGAAGTACTTGGTGTTCATGGCTTCGAGGAGCGCTTCCTGGCCACCTCTCTTGGAGGCATAGTCCTGAAACAAGAACAATGAGGGTCAGACGATCAACCAATTGCAAACGTAGAAAACAAAGGACAAGGTTTGTTTTTATTGTACTCTTCTCATCATCAAGAGTCATACTCTTATTTAAGAACTCATTTTGTACAAGAATCAACCGTGACCACAAACGTGCCCGCCTAGAACGTGGCATAGCAGTACAAAATACGTGGACAATGCTGGGACTAAGGACTAATGGCGCAGCCGCGGAAAGGTTATCCACGCCATGTCCAATTTCATCGGCAATCATGGAAGGAGAACGCATAATTCTAACGGTTGGAAGAGCGGATAGGAATTTGAATATGTGAGAGGTTTCATGTCTATTACTGATAAGGATATCCATAAAGTATGGGATGATAGTATGTGCTGTATTCGCAGTTTGCTGGCACTTTGTTGTGGGAAGGATTTAAATTTTATCAATGAAAGAAATGATAAAGTTAAGGTCTCAGGGCAATATGCTGTTTCCGGAATCGAACAGGAAACGTCAGGGATTGGCTTTTTTTAATCTCTCTAATTTGTGTTCGTATCAATCCAGATACCAATCCAAGATAACCTTATATTACAATAATGTAAAAAGGTCGGCTTAAATAATTACGAATACCAATCCTTACAATCAATCAATAACCGATTACATATGTTGAAACTATATTTAATTTAGGAATCTTCCGAAATATTAATTTCTAACATTAGGAAAACTTAAAAAAAACACGTAAAAAAATATATATATAGAAAAGAAATAAAAAGATGAAATGTATAAAGAGAGACAGTTTCTTTTAATTGCCTATTTATTTTATTGATGGGTTTTCCGAAAATATTGTTTTACTGATAAATAGCAGTTTGAGTTAAAAAACGTTGTATTGAGAGGAGTTAGACAACTCCAAAGAATTTTGAATTCTTTCAAGTTGTCTGTAATTGGTTAAACATATTGAATTCCGAAATGGGGGAGGCATATGTGTAATTGGTCGAATAACTGATTTATATAGAATTAATCTATTTGGGGAGCTTAATGGCAATTTTTAATTAAAATTTGGAAACAGTTTAAAAATTACAATTTTTTTTTTTTGCTTTATATCGATTCCTGTTGGTATTTTCTGTGAATATAAGATATCTGTCCAAAGTTACAGCAAGGTATTGCAATAAAGAAACTGTTTATGAGGAGTTGTGTAAAGATAAATCTATTTTCTTGATAAAAAATATCTGACCAACTCCACCTCTAATGACATAAATAGGTGAAAGCAAAAGTTATTATGGCGCCCAAACTTTAAGCCTGATCCTATACATTGGTTATGGTTTATAATTTTATTATGAAACAAAAAATCAATGTATTGTTAAGATCTAAAAATATCAAGTAGAACGTACTATTACTCAAATATTTCGGTAACTTAAAGACAAACTGTATTCAATGACTTGTTGTTATATATTATATTTATTGTTTACCCACTTGTCATTAAATAAGGACGGCAAACACAGTTTCATAAAATAAAAACATTTTTACCACAGCTAAATGGTTTTTTTTTTACATGTACTTATTAAAAAGTGTAGAGAAAAAAAGAAACAAAATAAAGAGAGGATATTGAATTCCTTGTAAAGAAAGAAAAAAATAAGGAGATTGTGTAAGAAGTAAAGAAGCAGACACAGTAACAGGAGCCCAAAGGATTGAGGGACACATTGACCTCAGTCCAGAGCCACCTTCGTTCGGCTTCTAGGGTCCTGATCTCTCGTCTATACTCTGCACAGCTAGCCCCTCATCTAGTAGTCCATGCATGTGCCTATTTTTATGTATTGTGAACAACAGAATTCTATTTTATCGAATTAACAAGTATATAAAAAAAAATCTCACAAATCCTTCATAACATGCTTACCAACTTCCTCTTTCATGATCAATAGTACTTTATATGTATTTTTTAATAACAGATCTTGCATAATAACAAAAAAAGCCAAATAAAATTACCCATGACTTTCATAAATACGACTCATATTTGTAAACCGGATTATACGTGGCGCGTATATACAAAGGCGGATAAAAGCATATCTGAATTTTTTTCTGAAATCATACAAACCTCTAAAACTAAGAAACTAAAAATATGCATGATTTAGAGATTTATGGCCTTCCTCCCCTCCAGCTTTAGAGCTCAGCTCAACCACTGAACGCGAAATTAATTTGATTCAGTATGTTTTGAGCAGTTGTTCCAAAAGGAGATAAATCCCTAAATTATTCTTAGTTTTGGGTTCTATGAAAATTTTTAATGTTTTTTATTTAAAAATGCCTATTTGTTTGTAACACTTGCCAATATTCAAAACAATAAAACTAACTACAAAAGTTTACAAAGACCTTTCATAATAAACTTCAAGAAATTATTAAATGATTAATAAAAATATATAGTCACAGTTGACTTGATCATCAATTAAGATATTCAAACAAAAAGAAGCTGGAGGGTTAATCTCGATCATTGAATTAAAGTAGCTAAAACAAGTCTGGGAGAAATTATTACCCTATCAACAAATTTGCTGACATTACCATTCTGGCACAGCTGAGAGTCAAAATTAATG
>NW_027114803.1:688084-705422 GCF_000696795.3 Halyomorpha halys | reverse complement strand
ATATAATTCTATTAATAAACTGCCAGATTCATTAAACAATTCGATAAATCTGCTATCAATATTAATAACAATTTATGTAAGCAAGCAAAACGAAGCCGCTGTCTACTACCTGACTTATTTTATTATAAACAGCATTAAATATAAAATAAGTAAATCATCAAGACGTATAATTGCTTAAAAAGTTGAGTAGACGGTTTGAGCAGTGGTATTGTGGTTAGTGGTTCCCACGGGATTGTTTCCGTCAGGGTCAACCCACATTTTATAACTATTGTTCATGGAATATTTATAATGAAATGTCTGTAAATAGTTTATTCAATTCATATATTCATTAATAATTCCTAATAAAAATCTAAGTTTTATTAGACCAAAGTTTATCCGACAAAAATACATTTCAACTTGAAAATTAAAGGGAAATAAACTCTTAGTTGAAATTAAAAACTAATATTACTTGGAAATAAATAAATAAAACTTTTAAACTTACATTAAATATTCAATAAAAATGAAGTAATTTATAGAATAATTATTTAGTTATGAATTTAATTTATTTGAACTTAGTTACCATGTCTTAATAATTTTTAAACATTAAATTATAATTGTAGGAAGATAGTTCGGTTGGTATCAAAATAGTTATATTTTACGATTCTGATACCTTTATTGACCGCCACCTGGACTATCTTCCTACAATCTACTTCATACGGTCAACTATCTTCCTACAATCTACTTCATACGGTCAACTATCTTCCTACAATCTACTTCATACGGTCAACTATCTTTTTTCAAAATTAAATATTAATTTTAAATCCGGGAAATTCATTCGTATAAACAAACAGTAATTAATAAATCCTGATACAAAAGTAGTATATTTTATATAAGTATATAATCGATTCTATATTTTTTGATTGGTTTCTTTCTGCTGGATGTAATCCACTTAAGCGCTAAATAATTATGTCGATTTGGAGGCAAAAGAAATATTTATTGGTTAAAATTAATCTAAACCAGGTGAAAATATCATAACCATTATTCCAAAACAATCTCATAAAAGGATATACAAGAACATAAAACAAAAGAAGAAACGAAGACCAAATCAAGGTTATTATGGGCGATTAGGAATTCCTTCAAGATGATGGAAGGTCTCTCGGAGTTGCTGAGCCTCTTCGGTGTTAGAACATTAAGATTTATAATAGTCTATGACATCAACCCCTGAAGGTCTCGAAGATCATCCTTTTCCTGAAGTCGGATCTCCAACAGCCCTATCGGAATACTTTCCTCATGTCTATATCCGATGTTCTCTCAACTTTCCAACAAGAGATACTTCGCACTATGCGGGAAAGTTAGGTGGGGACCAAGAATAGTCACTTGCTGTACAGGTGGGAAAGTAGGAATGGCAGGCTATAAATCTGCCTTAAGAAAGTCGGTTTAATTCAAATGAAGGGCTATCTTGTACAACCATTTAACCAATTTTACTTTCTAATTAAATTTACGTACATTCAAATAACTGTACACGACTGATGCTTACCGAGAGAGTATAACGTACACCAATTACTTATCCCAATTTAAATCCATCATTCTAACTCTGTTGATTATTTTTTTATTTATGGAGTGAATAATAAATACTAAGTAATGTTTTATTTTTTTATTGCAATGCTATCCATGAACAAGCAGAAGCTGCTAAATTTAGTTTATTTATAAATAGCTTGATGTAGTAATTTTCCTGAGTAAGTAATTAAACCTGAGTTTCAGGTCTCTTCATCAGGGCTATAGAACAAAAGAGATAACAACAACATTTAGAGAAACATAAAATTGAAAAATAATAGTATACAAACTATTTTCCTATTGTATATGTTCATATTATATTATATTATAAATATGTACATATATATTTATATTTTTAAGTTATTACTCACACTGTAATTCAGATATAAGCCACTCACTATTTTTCATTGTATGTCATATTGTTCAATTTGTAGATTCAATTTTTTTTCAGTTTTTTAGACACTACTTGCATATCTTATATTATACATATCTTCTTACCTACATCATATTATATTTCATCTTTCACGGTTTTCAATCTACTACCATCAAATTCCACGATTATCAATCAATTTAAAAAAAAAATTGTTTTTTTGTACTATTCAATTATCAGTTATCAATTTTTAACATTTATGATTCAATTCAATATTTTGTATGATTCCAAATTTGTTTGTATACTATTCTTTTTTAAGTTTTTGTTTCTCTAAATGTTGTTATCTCTTTTGTTCTATAGCCTTGATGAAGACCTGAAACTCAGGTCGAAACGTCGGCATGAAATAAATAAACATGGTTTTGTTTATTTATGTTGTTCTTTGCTGACCGCACCCCCCGACAAACTTCTCCAATCATTAAAAAAAAAATCTGAGTGCTCTTATTAACCGCAAGAGCCTATAGGTCGCTTCCTCTATCCAAAATCTTTGTCAGTGGTTACAGGGAATATCCCTAAGACCTGCATAGCTCTTCACCACCGTAAGGACATACCTTCCGGAGTGAAGTTAACATCTTACCAGTACCTACAGCCAATACCTGTAGAACTTGCCATTCCCTACACGACCATAACTGCATACATTACTGAGTATGGGTTCCGTCCTCTGAGGATTGATGGCGAATACTCGTAAAACTCATCCTGTCAATTCATCTCATACCTAACCCGTTTAACACTCATTGTGGAGGCCTTATGATGTAGAGTAGCTCATGTCATCAATTGGAGTCAATTTGTCGATGTTGAGGTAAGCATTGGACCTTGTAATTTTAACCCTGACTAATTTAAGTATTTAAACTTGAATACTTCAAAACAAAATACCTATGCACAAAACTTCATGTTTTCAAAATTATCAAAACTCCAAAAAATTTAACTGTGGACGGTAGAACAGCTAAGATGTATATAGAGGCCGTTTTTATCAATAAACCAAGGTATTGAACCAAGAAACCGAAGAACCATCCGTTGCATTACGTAGCCATGCTTAAGTAAACCATTCCAGCAATTTCCTTTCAGAGCCTAATCAATTTGTTCTGTCAATAAACCCGATAAAAATATAATTGTTTCCGTTTTCTTCTCTTTCCATCGCTAATGTACTAAGGGTAAGAAATATTCGATTATCCCAGTATTAAATTTGTTACAGTGTCGATATAAATATTTTCTTTAGCTTCCTATATTTTTATTTTATTCATAAGGATTTTTTATTTTTTTTTTATTTTAGGTTCATGAACTAAATAAAAATATAATACAGAGTAATCATAAATTACTTTCTAAAATTTCGATTACATATGGTGAATTAAACCTTTTTTAGAGGCTGAAAAAGAATCTTATATAGAAACGAATGCCAAACATTGTTCGAATAAACCTGTATTCGAGAGTTGTAACTGCAAACCTTCTCCACTTTCAGATTTCAGGTATATCAAGAAAAACTGTCCCCAGTTAACAAATAAAAAACGTAGCTGAATAAAAGAAGTTCCGAAGTATGAATACTATCTGCAAGAACATTCAATTACAAGCTAAGGTTGATTATATTTAATGTAGAAAGCAGTTTTTCCTAATATTTACAACTTGAAAATGCACCTTTGGAATTAGAGTTCTGAAATGAGAAATTAAGGGGAAAAAAACATATCCATTTTTATAAAAAACAAAATGCAGCTCCTTTAATTATAGATACTATATCTAATGATTATGTTTATTCTTCGGAAGAATTTTGCACATATTGTTGATAAAAGGATATTGTTAGTTTTGATCCTACACTACTCAAATGTTTGTTTTTCAAATTTATTCCACTCATTCAAAGAAATCCTATAATAATAATAACAATATATGGTAAAACCAGATTGAATTCAATGACAAATACCGATTGTATTCATCAATTAACACTTAAGTATTACAAATAATTTAATATAACAGTAATACAGAAAAACGTTAGTGACCTCTTTTGATAGCTCTCACCAATAGGCCGAGTAGTACATGATTGTAATCGGTGAAAGGCCGAAATAGGGACAGTTGGAAGTTTCTGTCTAGCTGATAGTTCTGCATCAAGTCCGGTTGTCTGGTCCATAAATTCCTAGGATGGCGGATATAAGAGTGTTAATAATTCAAACTTGACACAAGGCTAACTTTTTATCCGACACAATCTGCAAAAAAAATAAATAGAGCACGTACTCCATGGGCTGCCTCTTTAAAAGAGATGTTACACTTGCCAGAACAGTTATAAAGTAAGAATGTAGGCAGGAAAGTTAAGGTAGTCTAAATTATTTACCTAAATTATATAAAATACATTATATAAAATGAATAGTTGAAATGAATTTTTAAATAGCGTAAACTAAGAGATGGGAATCTTACACACATAATTATTTTTAAAAAGCAAATTATTTAACATTGAGTTATCACATATAAAAAAAAATACTGTAAGACAATCCTGTTGAGGAAACAGTTTCGAGGGAGGGGAGGGGGGTACCCTGAACTACACAATTCTCTCCATACCATACCTCAAAAATGAATTTTTGAGTGATAGCTCAAATCTATTGAGCTGCCGATTTGTACAGTAGCAACTTCTCGATAGTATGTATAGAAAATATTAAAATAATATTTACATTTGGGATGACACAAAGAATTATTTAACTAAATCAAAACACTACGAGAATGTTTACCGAAATCAATTCAATCGCAGAAAATAGGATATCAAGATTACAGTTCATCTTCGGTTAATAAGTGTCTCAGGCACTTCATTAGAGATATTCATCAAGTTGTGTAACATCTAAAATGTTTTACCATATTAAATGTTATAAGTATAGGATTGTGAGCAGCCCTATTTAAAGTTATGTTAAATATATAAATGTATACATTTTCCTGCGAATTTTCTGAGTATTTTGTTTTATAACCTTTCCTTCCAAAACTTCATATTACTGTTTAATGCTAAGTTTTGATTAACACAATTTATTATAAAATGCCTAAATTGAGTGAAAAGTGGAAGTTGTGTAAAAGTTAAACTACTGAGTTTCTTTTTGATCTTCTAACTTAGGAGAAAGAGAACCAAGGTGCTAATTGACAACTGTCATTACAATATAATTATTGTCATCCATTGCTTTATTAGATTTAGAAACATCCATAACAATACTAACACAATGAAAACACAAACTACGAGCAGCTTAACACAACAAACAAAATTGTGACGAACTCAGCAGGTCTATTGCATGACGTCCAACTCCATTTAACAGACCTAGTGACAGACTCACAACCATGTTATTTGTTATACCGTTGTAACATGCTAAAAGAAGGAAATATTTCTCCATTTAAACACTTTAACATGTTTAACTAATGATCATGAATACCCCTATTATTTCTTTTATTCGATAACCTTTAAATACCTATGTAGCACCTGTTTTAATGAATCTTGATGCGGAATCAGAAGAGCAAGTAAAATTGAAAGCACCTTAGGAACCAAACAAAGTATTCTCAAACACAAATCCAGAAAAAGGAATAACATAGTATTGCTATTAAAGATAAATCGGAGAAATTTTCGTTCATGAACCTTTTAAAAATTAAAAAAAACCTTTTGAAGACAGTCAACAATAGGTGACTCAAGAAAACATTTTGAAACCGAACAATGGACAACAGAATTCCGAACTTTTTTTCCTACCCTAAAACCGAAAAAAACAAATATATTCAGAAAACCCTGAATCATTGTTAATGATGGTCCATTTTACATAAGTAGGAAAGAGTAGAGATAATAAAAAATAATTTATCGCCCATGACTGGGCAAATGATATACGCCGTTTTATTGTTTGAAAATTAGGATGAAATGAGAAAGAGTAGGGAAATGTTTTTCAAATTTACTGATAAGCAACGATGTAATTATTTTCCTGCAGTAATAATAACTAATAGGAAACATAAAATCCTAATTTGAAAATAAATATTTATGTCTATTATAGTGTTTTTCAGTAATGTTCAGTTAAAATGAAACTTAATGTTCAGTCAAAATGAAAATTAGAATACACGATCAAGAAAAGTTTCTAGGAAATATGCTGACAAGTAAATATTAATATTATCAGGTAAAAAAACAACAATAAACGCTTGGAAATAAAAATAATTTTGTGAGGTTTGAAACGTGGAGATGCAAAAGGGGATAAGTCTAAATTTAAAAGTTGGAGGAAATAGAAAAAATTGCTTAATTTAGGGATTAACTAAATTGAGAACGTACTAAACTCAACCTTGTTTTATTTTTTGGCTTGAGCTTCAGAATGTATGTCAATTTAAGTTATTCTTAAAGTAAATATTTCCTTTACGTAAAAAGAGCAGGTACAGTGAATCTATTTGAATTTTTTAACGAATTTTAATAATTGACATATTAAAAAAAAAAAAAATTAAATCTGTACTGCTACAACCCATGAAGGGTCAGGGTTGTAGTACTTTGTAAAGTACCGTTACTTACCGTAAAGTAACCGTTACTAGAACAACGGTTGTTCTAGGAGGTGAGATTTGGTCAAAATCAGGCTCAATCGCCAGATTTTTACCCAATTTAGGGTCACCCTACAGACTTTATGAGGACGAGGGGACCCCAGAGAGCTTCCGAACCCATAGGGCAGCCTCAACGCCTATAGGTAAGAGATAATAATTATCTGCCACAGCCGTATTCGAAACCCGGTTCCTTTGAGTTAGTAGTCCGTTTCCTTACCAATGAGCTACCCACTCCCAATAATTGACATATAATGTTATTAATCTAGATATGAAACATAGATTATGTCTTTCTATATGACAGTTTCATTTCTGAAAATAAGGATGAATATCCCAAAACGTTAACAAATAAGTTAATGTATTATTTATTTACTAATAAATATACAAATAATAGAAGTTGGATTGACATTACTGTCAAATACATGGTGTTATGATTTACATGAATAATGGAATATTTGTATATCTAGATATGAAATATTTAAATCAATCATATTGTCTATTAATCATATCAATCATATTACCTCTATATCATATTTAGATCAATTTGCAGACAGAAAATACAAGGATTAGGGAGAAATACAGTAAAACAAAATAAAATATGATAACATAAGTGCTGCTGCCTAAATACATTAGCGTAATCTTCAGATGCGGGTAATGAATTATTTTCCCGAGGAATTAAAATATTACGGGAAGAAGGAACATTTAAAGTAGCACAGGAAACTGTAAATCGCCTCCTAGTTTTATTTGGTGTCAAGGGCCTCTGCCCACATGTTTATATTTCTGCTCAATAAAATTTTATAAAATCATATAATCCATTGCCTAGCGAGTAATCCTTATTTTATTAATCACAAAATACATTGGTAGCATTAATCTAACAAGTTTTATGTAATATAAATTGGTTACACCAGAAGAAGCTTCTTAAAAATGTTACTGGGTGTTGAAAATGAAATGAAAAAAAAAAAAAAAAAAAAAAAAAGACCAGGAAAGAGGAAGTTTACATTTTTCACTCAAAAGTTTAAAAGAACCGGCTCTTGGGGGGAAAAATGCTTCAATAATAAACTGAAAATACATGAATCAGGTAAATTCATACTGGAGCAAGATCACAACCATGTGAAGGACGGGGACGAAACTGTAATATAATTAACAAGCTTTCCGTATTTTGTAAAAGTCAATTTCTCTTCGGTGATGTAAGGCATTTCATTTGAAACTTAGTGAAAATTGGTATCCTCGGTTGAATTACTCAGTTGCCCTTTTACTTCTGGGAAAGTGACCCGAATCCATGGGATGGAAGATTGCGCCAGTTCCTCCTGAGGAAGGCAGGAAGACAGGAAAGAAAGAACACTGTAGTTTTCGAAATGGCAAATTACAGGAAACTTCAATTTAAAATAATAATTCATAGTCATTATATTGTATTTTAGCGTGTATATCACTTGTGAAATAGTGATTTTTCATATATAATTACATACAAATATTCCATGTGGCTAATTATAAGTAATTAGAAACAAATTATTGAACAACTAAAAATTGATCAAATTATTCAACAAATTTTTTAGAACGCCATTTTCTAAACACAAGGAATCTATGTTAAGAGTGAGCATTTATTTTATTAGATTTCATAATGTTATTTTTTCGTTAATATTTATTTATTGCTATTTACAACTGTACATTATAATAGATTAAGTAAATCTGATCTCGGTTAAATTGGAGTGTTACAGGCGTGTAGAGAAACTACCCATTGGCAGCACTGTAATTAATGTTATTTAATTTTATTTTTTACTTGCCTATCCTTATGGATGCTTTTCTACCGACTTCAAAAACGGAGGTTATTAATCTGATTCTTTAAAAGTATTTTTACTCATAATTTCGCAATTATTGGGCACAATTCAATTATATTTTAATCAACATAGACCGACAAACTTCAGTATCGCATCATATAAATTCCATCATGATCCAATGGAAACTTTTAGAGAAAGAAAGCCGACAACTGAACACTCCCTAAAGTTAAAATTGTTTAGTTTACAGTATATCTTTTTGAACATATGTATTTTTTTATCCTCAATAGAAAATTAATAAATATAAGTAGGTTCTTATATCATATTATGACAATATTCTACTATCCAACTCAAACGGTTTACAATCACTACTTAAAAAAAAACTCTTTTAAATGGTAATAAAGAAAATAATAAAAAAAAAAAAAGGCTGGAAAAATAACTTTTCTAACTAAATTATGCATAGAGTTTTTGTAATTTCTGATATTACCTTAGTTTTTATAGATAATTATTATAATAGATATGACGGAAAAACTAAATTATGCCGGAATAACTTATTTATACAAAATCTAATTAGTTTTAGAATGCCGAAAATGGTTAATTATTTTGAGAACTATGAGAAGAGTTAATAATTAGACAAGATGATGCGGAAGGGGTGTTACGGTCGGTAATCTTCGGTACAACGACCTTGTTCTCTTCGGATATCCAAACCCAACCCCATCATCCATCCTAAACCATTTCCAATATCTTCAAAAGCCTTGATCTACCCGAGATTCACATCCTATCCTAAATGATATTTTTTAACCGTGTTCAAAAACGGAGGTTAAAAATCCTACTTTTATTTATCCACACATAAGCTACCTAGAAATTTGCAGGTATGCCATTTTAATTTAAAGCAACAATATTATCATTTCATTATAAGATAATCTAAAACAATAAAACAAGACAAAAATATTGGATTTGTTTAAAAATAATATACATAAGGGCATAGTTTCTCAACGTGTTCTAACAAGGTGAAATCATAAGCATTACCTTGTACCAAAAAAAAAAAAAAAACTTTTTATACAAAGGGCGTCAAACTGAACAACAGGCCTTACGCAATTTTACTTAAGACACCAGACAAAGGAGTGATGACACAGTACACGCCTCCTTACATACATATGCATCTGCTTTAGATATTCGGGCGGGGACTGTAACATGACAATAATGTTATAGTAATAATTACAATTACATTAACAAAACTCTTGAGAGGACTGGTGATGAACATGGGAACTGTGATCGATAAAAGATGAAAGTGAAGATTTACATCTGAATAGAGTGTCTGGAGGGATCTTACTCCAGGCTGACAATGCACATTCATTCTCGATCCTAAAAAAAAAGAAACCCATCAGTGGTGGACCGACAGAGGAGTAGCTATTACTACCTCAAACTTTTTCATAACAGATTTCATAAAATGAAGCCATGGTTACTTGCAAAGGAACTAAATTTTAAAGTAAAAATCATATTAACCATTTAATGAATAGTAAGAAATAAGCTACATTCTTCATAAAAATTGTAATGAACAACCCCAATCCAGGAGAGTGCATCCCGACATCAACCGAGATACTTAGGCGAGATATCTTCAAGATCGAATCTCAAACATTATGCGGGGGTTGATCACTCCTCAAACTTACGCAGGTTTGAGGTACGCAAGTTACGCAACTATTATATATATATAAATTTATTTATTATATTTTTAATCTCTATCTTCTTTAAATGTTTATATTTTGTAATGATTTTAATTTAATCGTATAAATAAAAGGCCATTTCATTTCACTTCATATTTCAGATTGGTAACAGAGATACGTGGACAAATTCACACGTTATTTACAGAGATGTATAAATAAAATTACAAAATAATAAGTACCTACAATCATAATAAGTAGAAACAAAGTAGAACTTAAAATAAAATAGAATCTTAAGTACATTCGATTTTATTTACAGTACTTATATTCAGCCTGAGGGGCCAAGCTTCCCTCTCCCTAATGAAGGAAAAATCAGAACTTCGGAACAGGAAGCTAAATAGTCTACGAAAAAAAATAATTTTAACTTAAATAACAAAATGTATTAAATATAGACATGTCCATAAGGGAGTAAAAAAAACAGCAGTGTGCACTTCTACAAATCTTCTTCTTCAGGATTATACAATTGTAATAAAAGTTTAAATAAAAATCGGAATTAATTGTAAATATACACGACAAGAAAATGTAACCAATAAGGGAGTAATAAACAACACACAGCCATATTGATATGTCCAAAGAGATAACGCCTAAAATAGTACATTGGTTTGTGCTAAAGGGATAAGTGAGTGCATCAGTAGTGAAGGACCTTATTTAAATAACTTGATTTAGTAGAAATTTTAAATTGCATGTATATACATGACAATATTTCATAATAGAAATAGTTGTAATTGTCAAAATGAGGTAAATACCGATTATAATATTTTAAATGTATGCATATAATATATAGAAAATATTGGTGATAATATAAAATTAATTGTTGCAATTGTAGGGTACAAGAACATGAATATGGGGTAAATCGGAAACGTTGTACAAAAATATAGAATAGTATCATGTTTAAAAAAAACAAAAAACTTTATTTACGTAATTAGTGTATAATAAACCCTAACATAAGAGTCCTAAGGATTTAAAATGATCCGAAAATATTTTTACAATTAATACGATAATTTTACAAACCGGTACTATCAACCTGAAAGGAATGAGCGAAACAAAATTCAACCTCTAACGATTTCCGAAAAATGTTTACTACCGCCGTAAACCAGAAAGTAAACGGCAGAGTTGAAATAACAAGCTTCCTAATAATTAGCCAAATAAAAGAACTCCAACCATTTTAGGCAACCTTCTAGCGGCGATGAACTCATGTGAGTGTATATCAGAAACCACGTTCATCAACACGGCTTCATCATTAGTTCAGAGAATTGCCCAGAAGTAGCTGCTGTATTGCACTTAAAATACAATTTGGAAGGGCCAGGAGCTGAAGTGGAAGCTATTATAAGCAATAAAACTTTATAGCCACCATGTATTTATTTCCTACTTAAGTTAATTACTGAAAATGACAGAAGCGCATTTTTAGGGTATAGTTAAAGGGTAAAAAGAAAAAGGACAGTATAATATAACACAAATCTTCTCCTTTTAAATTGATTTTTGGACCTGTGGTTGTAGCTTTTTCTCTAAGAAAATATTATCTTCTTGCCGGTAGTTTGTCTACAATTCCAAACAACATTTTTGGTAAGATAGACTGATTCTACATACTTATCTCTCCGCGTGGGAGATTATAATTTAATAATTCGTTTTTTAATTTATTTGTTTATCATGTATGTCTGGTGATTATGGGAATAATTCTTTCATTGTTACTAACTGTCCATTAAATGGCAGATAATTATATATGAATTTCTATAAGTGAAAAATAAAAAGATTGTTTCTGAAGAGCATATTTATAAATAATTAAAGAACAAAAATTAAATTAAATTTTAAAAAATAAGTTTTTAAATTCAATAAAAAAATAAATAGTACTTTTAAAAATCATTTCCGGACAATAGCACTATTATGTATGCATATAATGTATAATGTGTATATATAATAAAATATAATATATTTTAGTCGGAATATTGTTCTTATTGTCCTTGTGTATCACAATAGAAGTCTAAATCAAAACTCACTGTTAATAATGAGAGATGTTATGATTTCAAAAAACAAAATTGAACTGAGATGAAGAAAACCAATGCCAGATAGGTTAGTTATTTATCGAGGTTCACTACCTAGTAAGGAAGTACTGCTTCTTGAACAATGGTTGAACAAGGAGGTGATTTATTCACAATCACGCTCAACCACAAGATTTTCCCCCATTTAAGTGTTCCCACGTTAAAGCCTGGAGGGCTACCCTAACCCACATAGTACAAGAGCCCAATAGGAGAAAAAAGGCAGTTTTCTCAACCCAATTTTTGATTACTTTAATGAAAACTAAGTATAATTAATAGTCTAAATTGATGAGTGTGCCAAGTATAGGTAGGGGGAATACAAAATGGCGGCTATTTCAAAGTTATAAAAAAAAAAAATTAAATTTCCTTTATTTTGAGTATTGGCAGACATATGTGCGTCTTATGGATCTAGAGATATATTTTGTCAAAAATCCAACATTTTATAAGAACAACTAGAAATTAACATTTTGTGAGTTTATTTTGTCAAATGTCATAAAAACTACTACTCCTACAAAGAAAAACCTAATTAACTATTTTGTAGTAAATTTAACTAGCTTTAATTTGAGCGCTGTCAGACATCTGTACGCCCAATGGTTTTTGAAATGAAGTTTTTCATAAATCAAACTTATTGTCCGAACAACTATAAACCAATTTATCATATCATGAGAACTACTATTCCTACGAAGGTAAAGGTCATAAACTTCTTTATAGTCCATTAATCTACCTTTAATTTGAGTGCTAACATACATCTGCATGTCACATTGTTCCTGAGATATAGAATTCTCAAAATAAATTAACTACTAATCTTTCAGTAGATGTTTAAGAAATTTTGGTTTTTTAAAAAGCTATATCTCGAGAACTATTGGACGTAAATAGCTCTTTTAGGTCTAATATTTCAGCAAATTTACTTTTCTTTAAATAATGTTCTCTTAGGTTTTCTTGTGTTGTACCTACTTTTTAAGATATAGAGCTCCGAATGAAAAATTAGTGTTTTTTTAAGGTTTTGAAACAGCCGCCATTTTTATTCCCCCTACCTATACGTGGCAGACTCATCAATTTTGACTAGTAATTATACCAAGTTTTCATTAAAGTAATCTAAAATTGGGGTGCGATAACTGCCTTTTTTTCTTCCCGGCTCTTGTACTAACAGGGTTGTGTCACGGCTACAGTACTAGAATAAATAATTATCTGCTACAACCATATTCAAAACCAGGTCCCTAGAGTTAGACACAGTGGTATTTAAAAAAAAAAATTGGAAAAAATAAGCTTAAGCTCTATATAATACGTTATTTTGTTTTATCACGTATCGGCCACTAAGGACCACGTGAGTATAAATGGTTAGGCTTCTTTAGAAGTCTTGATTTTCTTTCTTCTCATCACAGATTCAAAATCCTCGACTGCCTTTCTTTTCTTTCTTCGGACCACTTCATACCCTCCTACCACTACATACGTTATTTATAGTTTATTTAGGAAATTTCGAGACAATGTTTAACTATAAAAGTAATTTAAAAATTAAAAATAAACAAAACTGGTGATAATAAGGACCTATGTTATCAGTAACTATTTGGAGTCAAAATTAACCAAATTAAAACATTGGATTACTGTTTACATCAGTGAGTTTTATGTAAAGACACTTCCCTAGTTAGTTGGGAGCAACATTTTTTAATATACTCTTATATTATTTTCCATTATTTATTTCACAATTGAAAGCATTTGAAAATTGCGAAGTGATCCCATTACATCCCGCGCTTAATTATTAAATTAAACCAAAAAGGGGACTTTTGACATACAAGATTAAGGAGGAAATCTAGAATGAATGAGGAAAATAACGTTGTCTGCCATGAGGTCATAATAACATACATTGGTGTATATAGTTAATTGTTCGAAGCAATAAAAAATAGCTATGCTTTTGTTGAGGTTAATAAAAGTAGTTTCAGTTGGGTATTTTTCCAAAATGGACACAGTTAATTTATAAATATATTCAAAACAAATGGTTTCAAAGAAAAGCCACCAACACAATCATACAGTGGAACTACCGGCAACAGAATAACAGTTATTATTAAATAAATAAAATTAACCAGCCTACTGAGGAAAAAAAGATGATAATTTGCATTTTAAAATATTGCAAATGTTAAAGATAAAAGAAACTAATAGATTTTTTCAAAAAATAACTTAGCTATCATTGTTAATTTGCACATTGTATATGCTTCATCAATTTTAATGTTTTATATGCAAATAACGATTGTGCATTGTGATTTTAGACACATAAACGTGATTAATAACATCATTAGTGACATAATGATTATGTAGTGGTTTAACAATAAATTGTGTGGATAAAAGCAAAGCTTTTAATTAAGAATTATTTTTTCGTCGGTTATAACTATCGTTCTTGTTACTGGGTGTGAGAATCCATAGTAAGGGAGTGAAGTGATTTCAAGACCTTCACTAACAAGCAATAACAATTTCTTCATGGCAAAAATATTATAAACGTAATAAAATTAATTCAAAACTACACGATTAGGAACCTTTCTTACTAAATAAATCATGAAAAAGAACAAGAAACATTAAAGGACCTATAATCCCTAAATTGCGTAGAGATCCAAAACTTTTCCCTTCCAGAATGATTCATTACTCTTTTGAGGAACAGTTATCAGCTTGTTGACTAAATCCGTGATTAATGAACGAGACCTCACAACCCTTGACCACTTTCTTAACAGCTCTTACTGCTTTCCATGTCCATGGAGTACAATAAATCCCATACCCCGGGAAAGGAAAGGAGAGAGGAACCCGTCTTGGTCAGTGTGCCAAGTTTCGATAATCAAAAACATTAGCACATCCTGGCATAAATTCGGCCTAGAGAAAGTTTACCATTGAGTATTCTACTTACTTTCTTATTTCTAACTAAAAACAAAAAAAAAATTAAATGGTAATGTTCTCATTATTAATTAAATTTTAACATCATGGTTACATAATTAGTATTATTTTACAGTAAACTATTTCATAAATAAATACAATTATATATAGATGATTGGCCGTGTGTGAATCAGAAAGAAATGGTCCGGGTCACAATCAACAAAACAAAAGATAGATTCAACTATCCAATAATGTTTCGACTCACACTGCAAATGTTCACCAGGTTTTGATAAAAAATTGAATCAGAATTTACAAAAATGTCAATATTCAAAATTTTGGATATTAATATACACCTCAACAAATAAAAAAAGGATGTCCCATCTTTGGGATTATACTATTTTTATAAAAGTTTAGATAAAAATCGGAATTAATAGTAAAGATACACAACAAAAAAAATGGAACTAATACGATGTAGTATAAAATATAATTCAATCTAATGTAAAATTAGGTATGAATAATAAATAGTGGATGATTAATAGTCAACCGTATGAGATTGAGCCATGATATCTCTAAGGGTCATTCGGATGAAGCCCTGTAAAGTGGGGCGAAACGTTCATTACAAATAAATATTTTTTTTACTACTTTGTACATACTATCTTGACCACAACTTGGAATAAATTATTAACGTTTATATAATATTTCAGTATAATAATAAAGATAGGGCAGAATCTCAAAAAATCGAAATGGTGGTTAATTGAAAAGGATGTAATAAAAATAAATAACAAATATGGTCCTTGTGGTGGTCAAATATGTTTACTTAAAATAATAGAAAAACTATTTTTTATATACCAATATTTCACCCTGATGAAGCCCGACATAAGGGATGAAACGTTGGTGACCAATAGTTTTTCAACTATTTTGAGTAATTCTATTTGACCGTCACCCGGGCCAATAGTCTTTCTCCAATAATCAAATATAGTCTACTACTGATCTTCAAATAATAAGTGTAAAAGCTTAAGGAATTTTTGTTTATACAATTTATATTACTATATAATAAATGTTTAGGAACTTTCAAATAAATCAAGATCAATAAAATATAATTAATTAAGAATAATGTAGATATTCCATTGGTTTTAGGATACATAAAATAAATTGGGAATTAATTTAATTTACTTATTTATCCAGAATGTGCCAAATACATTAATTCAAATATTTAGAAAGTATTCGTAATTAACAGCCTTAAACAGCATAAAAGTAAAAATATATTAATATGAATAGTAAATTAACTATGAACTGGTTCGGACTCCATGCATGCAAATGTAGTTGTTCCAATCTTGGATTGTTTTTCCTTAGACTAGTAGATCAGGTCAGAGATCCCAATATTATTGTTAACCATCCCTCATGAAATAAAAACTTACCGGAAAATTTGGATGAGAACTTTGCTAGAAGTAAATAACCTGTATGAAACAAGGTCAGGTTAAACAACGTTTCAAGAACAGCTATTATGAAGACCTGTTAACTGTTGACAACAGAGTAACGGGCCCTTATGGGGTTCTTCTATATCCTTTCATCTTCACGGATATTCTCTACTACATCTGACAATACACAACTACTGATAATGGAAATAGCATGACTAGTGTAAAGTTATGGAACAAAAATTTATGGAATTATAAAAACATAATCATTTAAAAAACGAAGCATTTAACATTTAAATGTAGTGATAAATTCCATAGACATTTATGTAGCATAAATGCCCGGAAATACTAGAAATATTGAAAATGACCGAGTTAAACTTCACTCAGAACTAAGAGCATCTACAGGTCTCAAGCACAACAACTCGCTTTCTGAGGGTTTTTAATTTTCAGTTAAAAAAACAGAAAAAAAAATATTAATCATGATACATTTACTATTTTTTTATTTACTTCTGTTGTATCTTAGATAGATACAGAAAGAGTTGGCCTAATAAATAAAATAACAAAGTAAATGAAAGTAAAATAAAAAAAAAAAAAAAAGAAAGAAAAATGGATATATTTCAGTATACAAAAGAAAAAAAATACTACTAATGAAACAAACACTTGATGTAAGTTTCAAATATGCAAAGTGAACAAAATGATACTAATTTAACATAACTAAATACGATCCATAAATATTATTTTAGGTGAAAATTAATATAAAAAACTCTGTAAATTACAAATGATCCAGATATTTTGTAATTAACATAATATTAAAAGAAAAAAATGAAAATTTCTTGACGAATTAAAATTAAATCGAAACACTTTGAAAAAGTCTGAAATATTAAACTAACAATTAATTACTAAGGAATCAAATAAACAAGAAAAAATACAGAATTCAGCGTTCACCTAACAGTTTCCTAATTTTATATAAATTCATAAAAAATATGAATACATTATTCAATTCATTTTGATGATTTGATTTTACTTTGAGTAAATTTATTAACTACATTCTGACCTTGTTAAAGGATGATATATA
>NW_027114803.1:675719-687974 GCF_000696795.3 Halyomorpha halys | reverse complement strand
TATTCGTAAAAGCCTTTTTTAGCTGTCAGTTAAAAGTAAATTATAATACTTTATACAAAATCGTCCTGTTCGTTATAACTACAAAGCCAACAGAGTAACTGGAGTAAAAAAACAATTATAACTATCCAGGTAAATGGTGGAATTTTTTTTCATTAGCTAGAAGTAACTGAGCTTATTTCTATTCATTATATTTAAATGACATTATCATTAAAAGAAAAAATAAAGATGTTACTTGGAGATAAATAATTCATCGTATAATCACTGATACATAGTTTTTCAAAGAGTCATTGATTTTTCTTTATAAGTTCGAAAATATCCGCCCTGCAGTAGACATTAACCTCTTCAAAACATTTGTTCGTGGCTGAAGAATGACCCTGTTTCTTCAGGGTTGTCTTCATTTAATACAGCACTACAACTGGGTGACTTACTTTTTTTTCCAGTTTCTTTACGGAGTGTAAAACGAAATAGTTGCCGCATGCTTGAGGGACTTTAGCATCGACCAGACAGGCTGAGCCACTCCTAACGCCCTCTTGCCCAATCGAATTCCTTGGGGCTTGCCAGTTCTCTAGTCTGGGTTTCACCAACCTCGATCTCATTCATTTGATATTCTAACTTCCATCCTGTTTTAGGTTGTTTTTTTTTACAATAGTTTCCAAATTAAATTAAAGCTTAATTGAAAGTCTTAATATCTTATTGTAAACATAACCTTAAACCAAAAAGTATAACTAACTATTAATATTAAACAGGAATTTGAATGAGCTTCCCGACTATTCAGATTAATATTGCAGCAATCTTCTTAATAATTCTGATCGAATTTTCATAACTCAGCCTGGTGAGTTATCATTCATGTGAAGAAAAATATGAATGTTATTGGAATGTGGGAACAACAGCTTTTGAATACGTCCGTTGGTAAGATTTCTGCTTACTAACACCGTGACTATGAAATTATGTTTCACCACAAACGCTACCCTATATCACTCTATTTTTTTTTTTAAATAATACGGTGAGTTGGGAACTTAAGAAAACTTTTTCTGCGGTACTGTATGTTGTATTCACAGACGATGAGAAACTTATAAAAACAATATTTATGTTTATGAAACCATTATTATTTATTCTTTGAGTACCACTATTGGACTGTTTCTGGACAAGTAATTTTGTATGTGATTTTTGCTAAATCACTATATCTATTGTGGTAAAAACCAATCAATCAATTGTCAAGATGCATACATTTAAGTAGCTATTTAAAGTTTTAAATTCAAAAACCAATGCTATTTTCTGATGAAAATCTTAGCAGTTTTATTTATTAAGAACAAATGATATTTCGTAAAATAATCTCAGGGGACAATTTAGCAATGCTCAACGGATTAGTTTTAAAGGTTTAAAAGAAATTTTTAATATTTATTAAAAAGGTCCATTCATTTGTAAAGTCGGTTCTCATAACTTTATTAACCGCTTCAGGTGTAAAATCCAACATGAAATTCTTTGGCAGCATCTTTTCTTCTATAGGTCCAAAGTAGCTTGTGGAGGAAGGAAGCAGTTCCGGAAATTCTATTGGTTCCTTTTGCCTGCATTTATTTATTTTTGTTTTATAAGTTTTAAACAATGTAATTTTCTTTCAAATGAGTATGTGAAATATTTTACAAAATTTATAGTTTTCATGTTGGTGAACAGAGTTCCACGTGACCATTCTGAGAATTATTTTAAAAATGTGGATACTAAATCCAATACCCAGTATCTTTGATGATTCTTATCAGATTCAGAAGACGTTTTTTAGTTTTGTAGGAAACTACATATTTTACAAATGATTACATTTGTAATTTTCCATAAAATGGTATGGTTTAGGCACAATTAAAATTTACTCATCATAATTGTTTTGTAAGATATTTATTTCATAAATAAAAAGTTAAAGCATTTTAATGTTAAGATTTATGACAGTTTACTCAAAATTGTTAGAGCCATTTTGGCACTGCAGTCTATTGAAACAGGTTTTTCAGCAATTGGGAATCATTTCCAATTTGATGCAAAAACATGATGTGCCATAACAAAAATAAGAAAGCTGAAAATATCGGCGAATCCAAATCAAGTGATTACTGTGGTATACACAGAAAGTCTGTTTTCTGGCAGAATTTGTTCTTTGAATCAAGTATGTCATTGTAATAAATACAAATTGTCATCAGGATGTTTCCAGAAGAATAAGTAGTATTCAGATTTCAACTTGTTCCTTTTTTATTTAATACTAATACACTGTGAAGTGTACGAAATAAAAAATTAAACATCAGAAATAATAATTAAAATATACAGAAAGACTATAGTTTTGAAACAAGCCCTCCCCTCCCCTCCGACCATCTCCACAAAAAAAAGAAATATTTAATTTGTTTGAAAACATTTCATTTTCAGGATGTATAAGTAATACATTTAATTATATACTTAATAAATAAATAAAATAAAGAAAAAGATGCTTTCATTGCGATTAAAAATTTATATTTATACTTAGTTTTTGAATTAAGACTTATGTTAAGTAAACGATCTTACTAATGGTTTTGATAAATCTATTTCAAATTAATCATCGCATCGCAAAAAGTATTTTAAACGGAGAAGTTCCGAGTCTTCTAGTAACCACCTGGCATTCTCAGCACTGGGTTCGGGTTTCAAAGGATTGGATTACTGGAATACCAAGGGAGAAAGAGATAAGATATAAAGTGTCCCCATCTAAGTTCTGAGAGGAAACAGTCCCAACATTTTCAAGTAAGGAAGGCTTCAACGGGAGTTTTTGTTATGGCATTTTTTATTTAATTATAAAATCTGAGCTATTTGTGAAAAAAAAAAAATATTGTAGGGAACAAAAATTTATTGTGACATAGAACGAATTATTTAAAAAATAAAAATATTGAAGCTTGTTGTGTATTTATAAGTTGAAACTTCTCTCCAGTTTTTACCGACAACCGCCCATGTGATATTACAATAGAACATAACCTCAGATAATACTGATAATTTCAATTTAAAACGGAACACGAAGAATTTCCAGAAAAAAAAAACAGATCTGAGAAATTCAAATTATCTCGTCAACAAAAGGTATAAAGTCGTAAATAAAACTTGTTGGCGTGCTTTATCTCTTCTCCATGCTTTCTTATCAACAAGGCAACTAATCACTGTGATTCTTAGTCTCCAACAGAAAAAAATTATCTTCAAGGTTTCTTCGTAGAGAGAAGATGATGAATGACTAAAGGACCATAACAAATATACCTTTTTTAAAATGATTATACAATTATTTTTGTTAATCTGAGAACAATATTTTAACTTTAAGCATTTCAATATTTTTGGTGCATGTAGCTCTAGCCTGCCTTCATTTCAAAGCTTCGAATCAACAATTTTAATCTAAAGTAAAGTTCTAGGTGAATCTTAAAACGCATAAATCATAATAAATTAATTAGGCAATCTACTTATTTGGGTATTAAAACACAACCAACAAGATTAATTTAGATTGGAGAAGTTTGTCGGGGGGTGCGGTCAGCAAAGAACAACATAAATAAACAAAACCATATTTATTTATTTTATGTCGACGTTTCGACGAGTTTCATCAGGGGTTGTGGCGTAGAAGGTAGGCTAGCAACTTATTATTAACATAATAAGATGTAGATAGTTTTAAGATTAATTTAGACTTAGTCAAACTTCATGATTCATTTGGAACATTAAATTGTATTAAAATATAGTTAATGTGGCATTAAATATCATTAAATGAAAATTTTTTTGAGAGAAGGCTGGTTAATCCCAGGAATGTCCTACAAGAACATGATCCAATCAGATTCATAATAGGTGATTGAGCGATCTCTTCATATAATGAAGCATTCCTGAATAATTCAAGTATTAACAGGAACCATACTCACAAATACTGCTGAAGAAACTCTTGATTAAATTGCATACCTGTAACAAAACAAAAATGCATATTTAATACAAAGCTTAATAAATTGGCATATGTATAATTTCAATTTGTGAAGACGGAACTCTATTATTATAAACAATTTTAACATAACTATATACAAAACAACGAAACTCACTGAAGTGAAGGTGAATCCAAACATCATAATTTTATATAATATCTAAGTTAAATGTGAAGGAATTAAATAAGCATTTGTGAAGACCTGATAAAGATTTTTTATAAGTAAGGAGAAATTAAAAATAACTAAAGCATTGTTAAATTTATAATTTTTTTTTCAGACAGCTTAGAAAATGACACGATTGAGAACACTTTCTTTTAATTAAAATAGTATGTTTAATAAAATTTTAGAAATAATTGAAAAGGTGGCTGACCATTACTAAAAATTAATGACCCTGAAGGTAAAATAAAATAAATTGTTCGCAACCGGATGTAGAGGTCAATACCTGCCTAAAAAGATCTGTGGACGCAGGTCATCATTTAGATTTACAAGATAAAACTCATCATTCTGACCTACATCAATAATTAAAAAATTCCTTAAAGAAGTCATTAATTTAATGTTCCTTTTGAAATTCATCGAACGTTAACATGTCTATAAATTACTCAGGAGTTAATAATATAGGCATAAATTGGCACAAAAACTTTGTGAAATTTTGGTCATTATATTTTCAGAAAAGATTTTTCACCGTGAGACATGACTATCACTAATATGACCAGCTTGAATATTGTATAATACAGGGGTTAATCCACGAAACAATAATTTTCGTTGTATTTAAGTGCTTTTTTTTTTTCTGATTTACTTGTTACGTATTAAAAAACATTTTATCATGCTCAGAGATAAATTATTTTGAAATAGATCTTAATACTTTAATACCCAGTTGTAATATATCTATTGATCTTATTCCTTATTTGTGTAACTATTGAGTATTTATTATTTTAGAATAATAGATTTTTCTCTTAAAACGTTTATAAACCACATAATAACAAAATAATGTTTTGGTTTTTTCTATTCCGTTCTACAAATACCGACAATATTCCCGAAAGTTCCATACAGTAGCTTGCGGAGCAGTAGAGAGGCGTATGTAGATTTCTGCAACTCTACACCAAATAATTCGTCCACTCTCCATACAATATATCATAGCCCGAGAGCCTAAACAAAAAAAAAAAAACCATGTTCTCTAATGAAAACTTCGATAATACTTTATTGAATCTGTATTGCATTACCAATAAAGAAATGAGAGTCTGCCAGACAGATATTACCTGCAAAAAGGGCGGATGTTTCCAAATGTTAACAAAAATTAATTTTTCATTCGGAGCTCTATATCTTTTAAACTACCAACATCACTAGAAAGCCTCATAAGATACAATTTAAAGAAGAATAAATTTGCAAAAATATAAGCCCTAAAAGAGCTTTTAACGTTCAATAGCTTCTGAGATATACATTTTTCATAATGCAAAATTTCATAAAAACGAACTGAAATCTATGTTCAAGAATCATTAGAAGCACAGAAGTCTATTATCACTCAAATTAAACCTAACTTAATGTGCTATAAAATAGTTTATCTTCGTAGGAGTAGTAGTTTTTCAAGATATTTGCCTAAAAAATTCACAAGATGTTGATTTCTAGTTGATCGGACAAAACTTCTGGTATATGAAAAACTATATGTCAGGAACTATTAGATGTATACCAGCACTAAAATCAAAGATAGTGAAATGAACTATATAGTAGTTCACAACGTTTATGAATTTGTATATAGTTCGTAGGGGTAGTAGCTTTTATGATATTTGCAGTGTTGAATCTCGAGGGATTAAGCATCCCCGTGTCTTTTACCACGCTGAGACACAGTTACGCAGGTTTTACCACTAAACAATAAAATTCACCACAAGGCTCACCAGCTTTACGAAATTCATTTATAAAACTTGAGCTTGATCGAGTTGAAAAATAAGACTAAATTTTGTTTAACACATTACTTGGAACACGATATTTATACACACTAAACATGTTTATTTCAACAAATTACTAATAGAATCATCGTTTGAATCCATTAGGATGTAACATCAGCTAAAACATAACAAATATTCTCAAATCTATTACTAAATTTTAATAACTCCACTTTTACAGTAAACATGAGGTAAAATTTAAAGAAATGCAAAACATAAGATTTTCTTTGCACTTAATCGTAAACACTAAGACCTCTATGTTTGTGAAGAAGGATGGTCAAATGAAACCTCAATCTGGGTTAAAGCAGTCGAGGAAAGTCAGGAGGTCAGCCAGCTTTCTTCTACAGCCAAGTTTCTCTTCGCCAACAGGAGATAGCAAGAGTGAATACTCCACTAACTACAGATTATCTCAGGTATGTTTACGTAATTTGTAACTAATATAAACGCGATATATTTGCTAATTCGTGATGCCATATTAAATAAAATAATAATAATATCATTATTTTTTGTCAGAAAATACAGACGTTTGCAATGAATCTGAAGTTACCAAAATGAAGTGGGTTCTTTTTTTTTTCATAGTATTCATAGTATTGTTTCATAAGATTTTGGGCCCTTTTATATTCCATATAAATTGAGTTGGGAGTAAAAAATGTGTTTATTGATTGCTTTACGTTAAAAAAAAAAAATAAAACGTATAGCTTTTAGGTTGTCCCAAATTTTATTAATTTGTTTTGCTGTTTTACGCACCTATAGAGCCTATCCCAATTGAGTCAGAATGCTAAAATTTTAAAAATGAGAATTGAGCTGGTGCTGCAGAAATGACTTTTTGGAGGCCTTAACATGTTTCCTCTATTCCCATTATTATTTTTTTAAAGATTTTTATAATTTTTTACACATCCTCCAAATTCAGTTGCTGAAAATTTGAGCATGTGAATTTAACTAGTTACATAAGCGCCATTTTTACTACTCCTCCATATATTTATTTTTTACGGCTTTAAATATTTTTCTTATATTTATACCAACCCAAATTGAATTAAATTGTTGAAAAATATGTAGATTAAGCTGAGGTTAGAGAAGTACCTTTTTGGAGGCCTCAACATTTTTATTCATTTCAACCGTTATTTTTTTTTTACTGCGGTGATTAACATTTCGCCTACATCTACATCACATCAACCTTAATACAAATGATTAAACAATTGTGTTTTGATTAAGTTAGGATTATGTAAGTGTCATTTGGTGGAGAGTGTTTCAATTTGTTTTTTGCTTAACCCTCTATTTTTTCACAGTTCTCAAGTATTAATGAAACAATTAAATGTTTATGGATAAGAAAGTCGCAAACCATAATTTTGAAAACCATTGGAGATTTCTTTCTCTATAATGCTATTCAATGTGTTAGTTTGTTTAACAACGATATAACATCATACTTACCAAAACTACAATGGAATATGAGCTGTATAAACTTTATTTATTTATTATTTCCGGCCAAGATTCCCATTGGAGCCTTATACTGCCTAACCATGGTTGGTGATCAAAGTTTTTCATTTTGTGGGGCCGCCACTCAATGAAAAAAGTCGACGCCCCAGGCCGGAATCGAACAGGCACCGCCAATAGAAGGGCGCTGTATAAAACATTAAATAAAAATTTAAGATTTTTTTTGTAACTGCTGTATTGAAAAACTTACATCATATGGTTTAATACTTGATTTCCCCGAGCCTTTAATCATATCAAATATTATCATTCTTTAAACAAATTTGAGAGAATACACATTTTCTGTACATTAGGAAATCGTATTTAAATTTAGAAAAATATACTAAGAAAAATAATATTAAACAAATTCTTATAGAAATGAGAATTATTTCAAGGTTTCTAAACGAAAATACCAACATAAGAAGAATCTTAAAGACTACTTTTTTCGAGCTAAGGAGTCCCTAAAAGGGTGTAAATTATTGAAATATCGAAAAAAATGTTAACGATTATAATATTTTCTCAATTGTGGATACTCAAGGAATTAGAAACACAGCAAGTAAATGGTTTTGCACTTCATACCACTTTGCCGGCAGACCATAGATGATTGTGTTAATAATAGATAAAGATTAAAAACTTGCATATTCTCTTACATTCACAATGAAGTCATCATTCAAAAAGCAATATTAACAAATATTTTAATCACGTCTTTTATATACCGATAGTAGGAAATGAATACCAACTTCCACTAACATATTCCTTGTACCTTAATCCATCCCCTACTTCCTTATTAATGGAGGGTACGAAAAAAAAAAGTTTTATTTAAAATATCTGTTAATATTTTTCTTTTGAATGATGACTTCATTGCGAATTTTAATCACTTGTTTTATTATTATTTTATTCATAACCTCCTTTATTTATATATTTGGTTCATATACATATTACAGGATATATGTATATCTCACGGATATAAATGTATCAGGTAATATGTATAAATGTACTTTTTATTTTATGTTACTGGCTCAAGTTCCAATAAAACCATTTTGAATATTACCGAATAAGAAGATGAAATAAATATATAGTGATTTTAGCTAAAGAAGGTATCGTAATTAGTGAAAAATGATCATGAAGAATTGCAGAACATCGATTGAATTTTACCACCAATCAAGAAATCCATAGATATGAACAGTGATGAAAAAACAATATCTCATGGGTTTTCTTCAATCTCCACGACCACCTAGTACTAATTATGACGAACAAGAGAGATGATTACTGTTGAGATTAATCCTGTTTGCACAACATTACAATTGACAATTATTGTCAATTTTGTAGAGGAAATGGCTAATAGCAAGTAAAGTTTCGAAAGCTTGCTACTTACACGCCGGAATATGAGCTAATAGCGCAGACCTGTGGCAATGTACTTACGGCCAGTGAAAGCATTGTTTGCGAATGTCTTCAGGTGAAACCGTCGGCAAAAGGATTTAGTGAGAGGTACTTTTCAAGGATAGGCAATGAAGGTGAACTACACAGCTTTGTTTATCATTGATTTAAGTTAGCACTCAACGAGCCTAAAAAAAGAAAATTTTACAGCTGTTGTGGGAATCAATGCCAGGAGTGATTTTTCTACAAAGATCCTGACAATGTCGACAGGAGATTACAATCGAAACTCGATTCATTGGAGGCGAACAGAGGAAAGCCGGACCTAAGGCTGACAGATAGACAGGCCATAGCTAAACATCCATTGCGAACATTAACAGCGGAAAATTTCTTAAAACCTCGATCGTTTAAGTCTTGCATAGCTAGCCAGGAAATGTTATAGACAATTGGTTACGACGCCTAGCCTGTCGAGGGAAGCGAACGTGGCCCGGTAATAGTGATGGTGACATAACGACAATATGCATACGCACCCAAAAAGGATTGAGGGATACGCATATCATAACGTTTAATAAGCTAGAAAATATACTCATACAAAACAGCTAATATAAGTGTAAAACAAAAAAATTTAAACGATATATCGACCCTCAGACTAAAGTTCTAATTGCTGTGTATATATGTTTTAATAAATGATTTTTAAAATAGCATGTACAATATGTGAAAAGTATATTTTTTAAATAATAGTAAACATCTTAATAATAAATAAAACAAAATAGATAGACACATATCGTTGGCTATTTATTATATCCTCAACTGGAAAAAGCCATCAAAATTGAGCTAGAGGAAAAACCAGAAACTAAACGTTAAGCAGTACAGGAAACCATATATTGGAGAAAAATATGTGTTAGAATAACTCAACAGAACAGCCTTCGAAAAACAGCTGTCTATCATTATAAAATTGGAGAGAAGGATGGAGATCATATCGTTGTCTTGCTTATATAGTAGCAAATCTGCAATAAGAAGTTTTAATTTTGCATTTGAACTATGTACATAAATTATTGCTTTCATACTATGTAAACCATTGTCACCTCTATAATAAAATACTCATGGTTAAATGTAAACTAAAAGCAGAATACACTTTATATATGTAAAGATGATTGGTCGTAATTTAGAGGAAATGATCAGAAATGCTGCCCAGATGGAAGAAAAAATATTGATAACTATTTATTTAGTTTCTGGCAACGTTTCGAACAACTTTTCTGATCTTCATCAGGTATGTTAGGTGGGAGTCTTAACAGAGACCTCTAGTATCCCTTCTGAAGACCTACAAATTAGTTTTAAAAAAAAATAATAATAAATAGTTATAACTAGTTTTTCTTCCTTCTTGACCGTAGCCCTAAATATCCCTTTCAGAAAACATTTTAATATCAAGGTTACTAAATTGATCCATTAACCGGTAGCAGGTGAGAAGTAAGGCAAACAAAACCGCCGTAGGGGCGTACGAGGTATAGCGGAAACAGCGCGAAGAATGAGGAAGGCACGTTGATGGAAGGGTGCCGTGACGAAGGCTTCCGTTAGCCCCCGACCAGTCTTACAGTTAGCAGAATATCGGTCAGTTAGAGTCATTCGGCAACTCTATGTATTTCAGAGAGAAGAATAAAGTAACACAAACTATAGCACATAAAAGATATCTTTAAAGAACAAAGTCTTAGGCACGAGCCTCAATAACGAATTATAAGTAAGACAGGCATTAAGTATTTACTAATACCAACTAAAACCTCATTTTTTTTCTGCCGAGCGAACAAACTTTAAGCTCCAATATATTAAGATTGATAACTTGAACACCATGCATGTAAATAATGACACTTTATACGCTGACTAACACTTACTACGGATAATAAAAACACCCACAAAGTCCAAAATTAAATAACAATTATACTCAATATTGACTAAAAACGCTAAAAATTACAACTCTCCCCACCATATTGTAATAATACTTAAAACGAAAATGTATTCTAAATGATTTTTTTTTTTAATAATTTATTTGTTATTATTTACAACTGTATAAAATTATATACAACCAGTAAAATTGCTATGAGAAATAAAATGACATGATAAAAACATGTGAAGAATCTACCCACTGACAAAATTCCAATAACATTTCTAGAGAAGATCTTGGGTCCATCTTCTTTTCAGAAGCCTATGACGTTCATCAGGTAATGAAGGAGAAGCGAGGATAGAGAAAAGTGTATTTGGGTAGTTGGGAAGTTTATCATGGAAGGATTGGTAACTGGCTCTAGCCAAATCGGCAACATATGGAACATTGAGGTACTAATGGATGACTTAATTTGTTACAAAGTAAGGAGCATTAAGGATTTTAGACTGCAAGGATTGGATACGAGAGGAATTCGATGGTTTAGTCCAACATTCGTCCAGCGTTAGTCCAAAAATTCGATAGAAGCCCAAATGCTAAGATTCATTTGGGCTTCTATCGGATTTTGAAAACCCCTTACTCATAAGTATGTGTAGTATGTGCGATATTGTCAAAAAGACTCGCGAACGAAAACGTATTTTTTTAATTTCAAACTAACACAATGCTGCTTGAGTATTATAAACACGAAATGCAAATTAAGGCTCGCTTCTACGCACCGTCTAATGTGAAACGACCATTACAGCCGAAGATTCCAAGACGAGAAAAAAATATGTTATTTTACTACAATTTAATTACTTCAATGAAAACTGTTAACATTCAAAATTGATGACTTTGCCAACCATGGTAAGTTAGAAAAAAAATTAGCGACTGTTCCAAAAATTACAAAAAATCATTTTTGAGTTCTTTTAAGAAAACGGTTCAATTATCACCCATTCTATGCAAGGATACAGTAAATATAAATGTATTTAAGGTGCACCCTCCCAAAAGGAAAAAAAAAACTAGAAAGATTCTAGAAAAACCTGAAGTTTTCGTTCATTTTTCATTGGGAGCTCCTTATCCCTGAAACTTTCTACGATAGTAACAAACTTAGCACATTAATTAAAGTAGAGTAAATTTTCTTAAATATGAGCTCTAACAAAGCTATTAAGATACAGATTTTTAAAAAGCAATATTTTTTTTTTTGCCAAATAACGTTAAATCAACATTTTGCGAATATCACAGAGACTTCCGCTCCTAGAAAGATAAAAGCTATCAATTATATTATAGTTTATGATAAATTATATCTTAGGAACTATTGAACGTACAGATGCCTATTAGCACCCACATTAAAGCTAGTGTAATGTACTATATAGTAGTTTATGACGTTCATCTTCATAGGGGAAATAGCTTTTATTATATTTGCATAATAATGTGAATTTTGAGATTAGTAGTTTTTATTATACTTGTTAAAATAAATTCACAAATATTCATTATATTATAGTTTATGAAAAATAAAATCTTAGGAACTATTGGATGTACAGATGCCTATTAGCACTCACATTAAAGCTAGTGTAATGTACTATATAGTAGTTTATGACGTTTATCTTCATAGGGGAAATAGCTTTTATTA
>NW_027114803.1:655454-675539 GCF_000696795.3 Halyomorpha halys | reverse complement strand
ATTATATTATAGTTTATGAAAAATTAAATCTTAGGAACTATTGGACGTACAGATGCCTATTAGCACTCACATTAAAGCTAGTGTAATGTAATATATAGTAGTTTATGACGTTTATCTTCATAGGGGTAATCGTTTTTATTATATTTGCATAAGAATGTGAATTTAGCATATGAAATTTTGTCTGAACTACTAGAAATCAATTTATTTCAACAAATACCATGAATACTGCTACTCCTACGAAGATAAATGTCATAAACTATTTTATAATACATTACGCTAGCTTTAATGTGGGTGCTAATAGGCTTCTGTACGTCCAATAGTTCTTGTTATATCGTTTTTCATAAAACGATTTTTTTTTTTTTTCTGAAAAACAAAAAATTACGTTGCGAAATTATTTTGATGAATTTCTAGTCCTGGTACTGATCCTGAATTGAGAGCTAATCAACATTTGTACGTAGTTCATAGAGATTAGTACTTTTCATTATACTTGTTAGAATAAATTCACAAATATTCATTTGTCATTATTTGGAGAAAAAAAAATGTGACATTTTTTTAAAAATATTTTTTGGGAACCAATTGAAGGTAGAACGCTCAATTAGGGCTCTTATATTATAAAATTTACTTTACTTCAAATTATGTTATATTAAGGTTTTTAGTGATTTTAAAGATATGGAAATCAAAATGAAAAATTAAATTTTTTTTATGTTTTGAAAAAGCCACCATTTTTTATTTATATCCAAACTATTGCAGTCAGAGTCATCAATTTAGAATTGTAACTATATGTAGTTTTCATTTAAGTAATCAAACGTTAGTATATCATGGGCTTCCCTTCTTTTAAATATTTTCCTCCCATATACGTACAATGAATGACATCAATGATACCACACCCGTTAGGAGAGAACCTTGACTAATCAATGAACAAGGAAACAAAACTGAGGAGTAACCAAGGAAGAGTACGATCACCAGGAAGCATCATAGAGTTTCTTCGTGGATGATTTATGCTTACTCATCGAGAACGGAGATTTACATGCCTTTAAATATGAAGTTCATAAACGGAGGATGAGAAGGTCAGACGAAGGAGTAACGGAAGAAGTGACTGAATGTTAGAAGTAAGTCTTCATTGAGGAAGGATTCCCATGTTCTTATAGGCTTTAACGGATGGGGGAGCATTTGGTCATGGAGAAGGTATAACATACCGTACAAAAAAAAGAATATACCTGTAAACAGTTAGATACGCACTGTACATCCGTTATGGCTGAACAGAGAAAAAGCAAGTACAAGACGATTTTAGAATGAGTAACACTCAATAATGATTAGTTCTAATTTCAACCTGTTTTAATAATTATCTGTATTCACTCTAACATAATTAAAAAATACGACCTCGACTCCATCACTTTCTTCAATAATCAAGACTTAACAAGAACAGTTCGCAAATAGTTTAACAAGGTATTACAGGGTAATTCGATCATTTTCGAACAGTTATAATTATTTAAACACCTTAAGGCGCTTAAATAACAAAACTCAAGTGCGGTGCGCGCAATTTCACTTACTTGCCTACGCCTCCACGTCTTTTGTACACTGAAGAGCTCTTGATGAAGTTACAGCTTTTTGTGTGACTTTCGGAAGAAAAAAAAATCTAAAGACCAGGGAAGGCGAGAATTATGAACAAATTTTTTTCAATTTTTCTGTTGCTATAAAAATTCGTACTTAAGGGTTCCTCGAGGTGGTGATAACAAATAAAAATTTTAAATATTAGAGAATAAAACAGTTCAACAAAAAGATAACGAAGCCGTCATGCAATTGGGGTTATCAAATTATTATTAAGCAGTTGCACCTATTTTTCCTTTATTTATTCATAACATTCTGTAATATTTTGTATTAATACATTTTTTATTATTGCTAACAATGTGAACACATTAAAATTATAAAACAAAAGCTAAACTTCCGACTAAAAATATTACTCCATCTTTTAAATAAACGATCAAAATTACCACATTCGGAAAAACAAAAGATTTATACTCACCTTCTAAGACCAATCTGGACTTACGGTGCACAAATTTACGGATATACCAAAAAACCTAACTTACTGAAATTGCAACAACTTCAATCAAAATTAGTTAGACAGATCAGTGGCGCTCCCCCCTACATCAGTAACAAGAACTTACACCAAGACTTACGAACTCCCTACGTACAAACAACTATTAAATCACAATATAAACGGTTTCACGACACACTTACCCTCTAATTCAAGGACTATCAACACGAGATTACCAGAAACGAGACGACGTTTAAGAAGGAGCTGGAATAGGGACCTATAAAATTTATTTTTAAATTTCAATTTTAATGAAGAAGTATCATTGGATGATCTTAACCTTCATGCCTTCATGACATTGCTTTATTTTATTTTTTCTATACATCTCAGTCGCGTGTTGAAAAATATTATTTACAGTTGTTAATAAAATAAATAGTAAAACAACAACTACAAAAAACAATATGAATAGTTAATTTTTTTTCTAATAAACAAAATTAGAGAATCTTTTTTGAAAATTTGACATTTAAGCCCAGTTAAACTATTGCAATTGCTTATTGATTCACCAAGTTTAACCAAAATTGTTAGAACCGTTTTGGAAGAAACAAAAAAAAATGTGGGAAATCAATTCCACAAAATGGCACTTTAGGTCATCCGATTCCAGTGAATATGTTGCTGTCAAATTCCAGGCATATCACCTGCCTTAAGTATGTAATTTTCTTCAGTTTCTTACGACGTTTATTAGCTAGGCTGCTCAAACAAACGCACGCGCGCACACATACTACATACCATTTTGCGAAACTTAACTTCGAGTTTTCTGGCGAAAACTCGAATTCTAAATGAAATAAAATTTATTATTTGTTGAAACGAAGATAATTTTTTTTCAAACAGAACAATTAATAAATAGTAAAATCTACATAGAACTTGGATCAGTAAATCCTACATGTAAAAATTTTAATTTTTATTTGCAAAACTTACTGATGATTAATGATTAATGATAATAATAAATTTTGATGATATATGTAATAATTTTAATGACTTTGAGAAACCTAATTAAAGACATCAATGCAACTTATTAGGTAGGAGGCGTACGAGGTGCTTTGTTAAAAACCATTGTGTTGCAACTTCATTGTCTTTGTGTACTTCGAAAACCCACAGCTATTGCGTATAACACGATGACGTTTTTATTATTATATAAATAAATTAACAATGTTGCACTGTAAGACGTTTTGTGATTCAAAAGTTGATGATAAAATTTTATAAAAAATCAGATAAGATAGTAAAAGATAATACACACAAAAAAAGTACGTTTACACGACACCATTTTGATAAGTAAGACAATAAAGAGATGCTAACGTATTAGTTAATAATTTAAAAAATTGACATTAAAATATAAAAGCTTATTTCTTGAGTGAGAAGAGATTTGGTTTTAATAAAAGCAGTGATGTAGTATCAGAAAAGGTCATCAGTCATTAAGGAACTATCAACATCCTTGTTATGGGAGGAGTTATACAAGGACCAACAGCAATGTATTAACTCCTTTTGTAAGTCATATATACTTCAAAAATATAATTATCCGTAGTTTGATTAAATAGTAATGGTTAATAGTATTTCCATAAAATAAATCTATAAGTCAAATTAAAAAATAGGAATTCAAAATAATTAATTATGTTAAATATAATTATAACCAGTGATGCGGCGAGAGGGATGTGCTAGGATCTTTTGAGCTCTGCTCTACCCCTCACACGTGGGGGATAGAGTGGGCTCAGGGATCCTCAGGTCGATTGTGTAAATATTGTATAGTAGAGTGTAAATGTGACTAGAGACTATATTATTTTATCATTATGTTATTTTATTTATTTATTCTTCATACAGATAGTTTGATTATGTTTATTTTGTTTATTCTTTTGTTTGTATATATTTTAAGAGATTTTTTTAAAATTTATTTTTATTTATTTATTTATTTTTTATTTTAGTATGTATGAGCTCATCCATCACTATTACCTATTGCCCACAATTGTGTGGCAGATTGTAATATCTATCAATAAATAAAAAGTATTATTTAAAAAAAAATATATATATATCTATATATATATAATTTTACCTGAAATATATTCAAATTCTTAAGAATTCATGAAAATGATTAATTTATTATTTGAGTTGTAAAACAACAATATTAATAATCCACCTATACCAGTATTTTACACTATAATCTCTTAATTCCAAGATTTTTTTTACGTAAGTGATATTATTATTTTGATTAATTAAATAGGAAATACAACAGATAACATTATTCAAAATATATAATTTAATTTAATTGGAACGAAAATATGCTAAAATAGAAGGAACAAAATAAAAGATTCCTGAATAAATATTATAGATCAAATGAGGAATTTTTTATCAAAAGTTAATATGACCCCTTCTTCTAAAAAGTTAAATTGTTGTAATAATCGAAAATTCCACAGCTAAAACATATTCAGTTAATTAAAAATTCAAATTTTCTCATGTGAAAGAGGTGAAAATTAACATTTTCAATTAGAACATAACCTGACTATATTAGATGCCCCTATATTAATTTTGTAATAATAATTATATAAAAGTGAGTATATTGACTTTTGGTAGAAAACTCCTTAAACGTTGTTGATGACCTTGCGAATCTTAAATATGTCAAATTTTAATAAAAAGAAACATCATATACCTAATCAACAAAACATACCAAAAAACAAGCCAAAGCATACCGAGACAGAAATAATATCATGATAAAATAAACAGAAATGAAACATTATAATGTAAGTGAGATGATAATATTTAAATAATTTTGAATTAATATTATACTCATACGCCATGTTCAATACATAATTATTATTTTTTAATTTATTTGATTTCATTTAAAGAAAATTATAATTAAAGCGAATTTCAAGACATAATAATATATACGGCCACAGATTATGAGAAATAAGTAGGAATTACAAACATACTTCAGGTGTTTTAGAAACACCCATGTTTATTATACAAATATTATTTTCTATAATGAGTCGGTAACATTTGTTCTTTCATTCTGTTTTAAAGTTTTTAAGTCTATAATGTTCTGTTTCATGTTACATCAAAGAATTTATATAAACAACATTATTTATTAGGGCTCACAAAGATTGGTCATGGATGTGATTCTTAAAAATATCAATATCAAGTTTTCAGGAAAGTAATTTTAATTATTTTCATTAATTATTACTATTTTCGGGACAATCTGTTTCATTTTGAATTTTAATACAATATTAATGTACAAAAGTAACATTTTCAATTCAAATTAGCAACGAATGTTCTTACTAAATCTAGGCTGAGGTTCTAAACTTATATATAGAATTCGTCCCGTACCCCAACCTTATTGTCTAGAACTTAACGAGGCATTTCAACTAACAATAAGTGCTGGTTATTTAAAGTTCCTCTCAACTGCTTGAAAAATACCTTGCAATGGATTAGAAAAATATGGATTAGCTCTCGACTTTTAACGCTTTCACATCAACTATCATTAATGATTGTGTAACTTCTAATAGTTCGAATCAAATTACAGCCACCATAACTGGTGTTGTGTAGTTTTTATAAAATTTACAAAGTGGTTCAATAGATGGTAATAAAAAATAATATCGGATTGTAAAAGGGAAAAACCTTACCACATAAAACTGGAATCGTGTTATCAGGTGAGACTGTACCATATGGGGCGAGAATAGGCCAACACGGAATTCAGCTAATAAGAGCTCTCTGGTGACTTATAAGTACATTTGTAGTGTAATTAAACCTTTCTAATTTAGCCTTTGTATAAGACTCTCATAATTTTTTTTTTATAATAATCTATTGTTTTATCCATTTACATCGAAATGTATAAACTTTTAGTCTTCGAGATATGAAGAATACGTTTTATCCACTATTAAGATATATATTTATTCAGCTATTTCCTGAATTTTCCTAGTATAATTAGTACATTTCCATTGCTGTACAATTTTTGCAGCATGCTACATAATAAATATTGGAATAAGTTCACTTCCGGAGGCAATGTTGTGCCATCATTTTTTTTGTTACTTAAACAATTTTTGTTTTACTGATCACTTGAGTGGAGACCAGTTGGGTTTATTTAGGAGATTCCATATAAATAAATAGAAAAAAAAAAACTAGAATTGAAAACAATAATGATTTTTCCTGACAAAAAAGTGTCTAATTGTTTTTCAATTGAGTCATCATGGCACAGAAAAACCTCAAAAACTGGCACAATCTCAGCTCATTTTACGGTGCTTCACAAAAGGGTGAATTAGTACCGACCTCGAAATGAGAAAAAGTCTTTAAAGTGACGTCATCGGAAACCAAGTGTATTGTTTTTGGGCATCATTATTAATATTGTTTAAATCGACAAATCTTGCAAAACTCAATAATGCATCAGCAACCTCAGATAATAATTGTATCAATCTATAATTTTTGTATTTTTTGAATTGCAACGTAGTTTATACGGTGAAATATGTTTTTCTCATTAGATTACTAGCCATGGTTTAACTCTTAGTCAACACTTCGTTTTATACCATTGTAAAAAAGTAATTTTTATTTTATTTTACGATCGAATCAAAACCGATAGGTTGTAAAAAAATAAATAAAAGACCGATCGCTCAATTCCCATTGTAATAGATGAAACGTTTCATGAATCGTAAAAGTTAACGATGTCATTCGGTTAATGATCTGATTGTAATAAGTCACGGCGTACAATAAACACTATAAAGCTCAGTATCTTCAAATAGGCCTGCCTTCAGAAGTAAATTGTAAACAGTAAGAAAATACCAAACAACAGCTATAAGGTCCTTGGAAATGCTACAACTGGGGCACACCCAGGAAAGTCCAAGGCCCTCAACATTCTTGCTTTGGCAGCTTCTTGTCCTAGCTGTTATTTGTTGTGGTGGATAGGACTTCCTGCACCCAATTGCAATCGATTTAAATATGTACCCTTAAATGAGATCAGAAGCACGTGGACGAGAGTTTAAAAATAGGCAAAGTAACTCTAAAAGTCTTGAAGGAAATCCACTTGATGAATCATTACAGGATGGGGAAAGCAGTTCTTGAAAGGACGTTATATAAACTGGAGCATGCGTCATATATTATGAGCCAATAACTTTATTTATGAATAACTTTATACTTAAATTAGATTTAAGTATAAACGAGTCAGAATTTTGTAGTTCTTTTGTGTTCCTAATACCTACAATATATAATTATCATGAACTAAATGAAAATAAAGCATAATGGAAACAAAGAAATGAGAAAGAAATATTTTGTAACCAATCACTGATACTTTTTATAATCATGAGAGATAGTTGACCATGGACGACTTATACGACGAGAAGATGGTTGGGGATGCGGTCAAAATAAAACAAAAATAAGTTGATGTAACTTATTTAATCGTGCCAACGTTTCGGCTAGAGTTTCTAGCCTTCATCAGGGCTAAAATCAGAACAAGATAACACCCAATGAATATAGAAAATAAAAAAGATACTTTTTTATGGCTAGTGGAAAAAAAAATGAAGAAGGTAAATAATATTTTACAAAAAAATAAATAAAATGACGGTAATTTACAAGTTTACAAGAAATTGAAGATAAAAAATAGGCAAAAATCAACCAGCATAAAAGAGGAAAAAAAGCAACCAGTATAAAATAGGCAAAAATCAAAATTCCTAACGTCAGAAGCTTTATTGGTTAGACATTTATTATCCTCGAGCAGGCAATCATCAAATATTAGACCAAAATAATAGGCATAATTCATAATCTGCCAGCAACATGTGTAGATCAGGGAAAGTTATATATCGGCAAGAGAGCTCATATGGTATATGTACACTAAATAATATTTTAATTTAACTAGCAGTCGACTATTTTTATCAGAAACTTGTTAATTTAATTATCCAGATGCAAAATATTTACATTGTTAATATTCGCGCTTTGCTAAATAAAAATATAGCGCTAAAGTTAGTTCACAAGATCTTAAAGAATTTATTCACACCAAAATTGATGAAAATAAAAATCTATACAGCTACAACCCATAAAGGGTCAGGGGTTCAGTTTAGTACTTTGTAAGGAATTAATGTTTCTCAAACAACGGTTGTACATAAAGGTGATTTGTTTGTAACAATGCTCAACTAACAGGTTTTTCCCTAATTAAGAGTACTGACTTTATGGAACCTGGGTGGGCCACAGAAGGGGTCCCGAACCTCCTTGTAGACTGACGGATACACTATGTGAATAAATAATTATCTGCCACACCTGGATTCGAAAACGGGTTTTCGAAGTTAATAGCACATCGCTCAATGAGTCACCTCCCACCAAATTGATAGATTTTAAAAATATCTTAAAATGTTTAAAATATTATCTTTAGTCAATTAGTAATTCCTAAGGTACAAAAAGTTATTTAATCTCCGTGTTTTAGATAATTTTTGGTTGTACCAATATTTATCTCTCGGCCATCCTCAAGCAACACTAAGCACAAACGATTGCATTACTCGCACGAAGCCAAAATCAAAACCAACAATGGATGAAATTACCAACAAATAAGCCGGTATCAAATAATCCCAGACCTCATCTATAGACTCAAGCATGTGATAATTTGCCAGTGTGTCTTTCATTATTGATTTGCGATATGTAACATGGGGCTGTTTTCGAAGAAATATATTTAAATGTTTTTATTTAGTCTTTCAACTTTTATAATAATTTTTTGATAGAGTTGAAATATTAATAAACATAGAACTCCTTCCACTGGTATCGCTCCTTATAGAAACCCCGGACATTACATAGTTTAGGAACCTCATTTGGTGGACCAATTTAACTGAACTAAGCCCACTAAAGAAGATGTTACAGAACAGCTACAATAAAAGCCGAACAGGTAGTGGTAGAAAGGCCAGAACCTAACGGTATAGTGGCCATGGGCGATAAGCAGAAAGCCTACAGCTTCTAATTTGGGCTCACTCATCCAGGATGTCTGGGAACGTTAGCCTCATTCGACGGATCTGTTTGCTACCAACGTGTCGATATAATTAGCAAAGAATCGAGAGGCTGAAGCTGGGAAGAACTTAACAAGTCCAAAAACATGAGTAATTCGGGGAAAAAAAATATGTTTACAGAAAATACAATATTTTTATCAATAATTTTTTTTTTTAAATAACTTTATCGAAATTTACAACTGTATATTACATACATTTAGTAAATATGGTCTTAGTTAAAATGGAGTGTTACAGGCGTGTAGAGCAACTACCCACTGGTAGCACTCTCATGACATATTACATTAGCTGGTCTCGTGGCCATCTTCTTTTCAAGCGCCTCGGAGGATTGTCAGGAATGGAAGAGGGTGCAAGGTTAGAAACAAGTGGGTTTGAGTGGTTAGGGAGTATATAATGGAAGGAGTAATATCTGGTTCGAGCTAGATCGGTTTCATAGGGAACATTAAAGTCTTTATGTATGATTTTATTTGTGACAAAGTAAGGAGCATTGAGGATTTCACGAAGGATTTTGATTGTAAGGATTGAATACGAGAGGAATTCGAAGGTTTAGTGGAGCCCCAAAGCTCAACTCCATATGTCCAGATATCAATAGATTTAGTATTTTCTTATCAAAGGAAAAGAGCAGGAACGGGTATTTGATTTCAAATGAGCTAGATAAAGAATGAGATTCACTCAGGCACTTAGGCTGAATTATCTAAATTAGAAATTATTTGAATTTGGAAAGTACTTTGAAAAATTGTAATTAAAGTTGTAAAAAAAATAATATACTAGCTATAAAACAAATCATGGAGCCATAGAATTTGTAAAATGAACTTGGAGTGACAAAAAGTACGCTTTTATATATATTATTTTATATGCCATAGACGTTCATGACCAAAAGGTTTTACGCCAGTAAACATACAAGTACGCTTTTATTTGTAATATATGAGAAATAATGACGTTATTACCGACCTATAATTGCTCAAAAATATTTCGATTTTTATGGAATCTGCGGTATCACACTACATGACTAATGAAGTTTTAGCCAAATATAAAGGACTGATAAAATTATCAACATGATATGCACTCTTTTTGTAAGGATTCAATGTTAACTCCAATTCATTTGACTGATAACTATGAAGTATTAATAGGGATATTGTTTAAAAAAAGTTCTCCAACGAGATTACGCAGCCGGAAAGGTCCACATTTATACAATATACCATTCTATTCCTTACTCCCAAGTTGAGATCAATCAACATCAGATAAAGGCTAACAATTTAGACCGAAACACAGTTAAATATAATAAACAATGTAGATTTTTGCCACACTAAAATCGTCGTCGTATGCTTAGTCCGGTTTTTCCGTTCTAGATTCAGTACTCTGCATGAGCGAACCTTAGATAATAATTTTGAATCGTTTAGGAACAAGCTTGATATTTCATTGCAGTGTGTTTTATTTCTTCCTACGCCTTACATCATTATTTCTTTGACTCAGGAAAATAATTTGTAATATAACATTGCTCCTTGATCCTTAAAGACATCGCCAGGCCCTAGGGCCTATAAATTGGAAGGATCTGTTCCAGTATCTCAATTATAAACAGAATTAGAAAAAAATCAACAAAAAGAGGTCCTTTCAATCTTTCCTCCTCCTCTTATCCACACAACCTAAGCTTTTATTTAGTAAATAAATACGTAATCTACATTCTCTCAAAATAATGTTGAATTGGTTTCTATTAAGCAATGCAAACAAAATATGGTACCAACTTATTTGACATCTCAATACGAGTATTTTTTTTTAGAGTTACTAGTAACATAAATGTCGTACCAGAATATATATCCAATGGAATATAAGGGATTAACCACCGGAGAAAGCTGGGGGACCTCCACCTTCTTTAGAAAGGTGAAAAAAATATGTTTTTTTTTCTTGAAAACGTCTCTCTAAATTTGTAAATAAAAATACGACAGGCACCTCTATTATTGTTTCCTTAATTGGACAAATAAATTTTATTATTGAACTTACGTTATCTAAATATTTTTGAAATTTGGGAAAAGTATCTACCCCCCTTCCTCGCAATACAGAAAATTCCTGAATCCAAACCTCAATCCATAGGTAAAATCGGCTATAATTACCACAGTTGTTTACAAAACTATCATTAAATTTTGTATGTGTTAGTAAGTATTAATAATGATTGAATTAAAATAATAATTAAATCAAATCACTTATATATTATTGGAGACGTTTGTCGGGGGGTGCGGTCAGCAAAGAACAACATAAATAAACAAAACCATATTTATTTATTTTATGCCGAAGTTTCGGCAACTCACGTTTCAGGTCGAAACGTCGGCATAAAATAAATAAATATGGTTTTGTTTATTTATGTTCTTCTTTGCTGACCGCACCCCCCGACAAACTTCTCCAATCATTAATCTACGGTCAACTATCTACACCTTAAAACTATATTAGTTTTAATTGTACTGAAACATGAAAAAAGGAATTTTAAAAGAATGTAAAAAAAAAAAGGCTGCCAACATATTAGAATGTACAACTATTTATTTATGATTTTCCTCTGTGAATATAATCTTCACAGAAATCTTTAAATAGGGTCTTCAGGTGTGTTCACACGCTGGACTAGCATACTTTTTAAAAGCTTACAGTGTGGAAAGGATACAAAGAATGCTGAAGAATGCTGAAGAATGCTGAAGAATGCTTTACATGCTGAAAAAAAGAGCACGATGAAGACAAAGCTTTCCAGAAGTACTCGAGGTATATTTTGGTGTTCAAAATCGGTGGAGCCTAGCAGTATTTACTTAATGCAGAACTGTACAACATACTCTTTAAACCTGCTCCAGATAGGTACAGTGAAAGTTTCTCCAATACAGAAATAAGAGTAAAACTGAGCTCTCATTCAATTGTGAACAGTTCACAGCTGAAATATGGTTAGTTGTAATTTCGAAAGCGTTAATGAGCGTCAGCGTTGTAACGAGGGGTAAAGTCTGGCACCTTCTCTAATTAAATGATTCATTACTCATTGCATAAATCTTAGCAAAGGAGATTTGTGATTTGCAGAGCGGTTTAACTCTTCTAGAAATCACAGTCTGTCTATATATCACTAATGCGGCTGTTGTTTCCTGGTATCTAATTAAACAGAACCTGGCGTTATTGAAGTACTGGTATTTCAAAGTGGATTACATATATACTTTAAAAATATTATAGAATGTAAAATATAACGCTTTTTTTACATTTTATGTTACTGTGGATCCTGATTATTAAAATTTAACGCGATAATGACACATAAATTTGATTATATTCACTTTTAGTATACAACAAGTATTTCGGATGGTTGTTCTGTCTACATGTCATTACAATGTGGCTTCGTTGAGTTGTATTCCCGGTGTCGCATAAATGTTTCAGAATCCTTCCCCGCCGGACACGCCCCGCTAAACCCCCGGGGAGCGACGGACCTATATCACTTTTGAAATATTAGCTTAAAACGGGAAGAGGAGACTTTAAGATAGAGCAATATTTAAAAAGCGTCTGAAATTGAAAAACAGCATCAAACCCTCCACTCCGGCCCTCCATGGTAGCCTTACTTTTCAAAGAGACAATTATAGCGAGTAGGTTGGTCGATGTACGACATGCCACAATCTCACAAGAGGAGATCATAACACTAAAAAAAAAGGCAATCCTTCCCCACCGGACCCGCCCCACTAAACCCCCAGGGAGCGACGTACTCATTCATATTTAAATGCAGGGAAGTCCAATCATCAATTTCGTTTATATCACTATCCGCCTAATTTTCCTGGGGAAAATTCTTTGGCGAAGAATTTTTTTTTTTTGTATGGATAATATTTTATTCTTCAATAAAAAACCCCTAAATGTAAATGCCATCACTTCTATTTTTTAGTTTGTACTAGTTAGTTACTAAGGTAACATTAGATTCAAATTAAATTAGCTCTTACTGGAAGATTAACGTTGGCTCATTAAAATAGTATATTTCTACTATTTGAGTTTTTTTGACCGCACCCGGACCATATTCCTTTCATCATTTAAATTAGCTCTTGTATTTTATAAAGCACATTAACATACCATGAATATGAAGGTAGAAGAGACTGGGCTATGGGAGAGACAAGAAAAAAAAAATCTGCTACGTGAATGTTGGACGACGGCAGGATGTGATTATCCTGCTCACTTCCAAGGTCGAGCACCTGAAGGATATCTACCCGTCCTGGGGATAGGGGCATAGCTAGGGCTATGCACCTTCCAGGAGTTACTGTAAATAGTCACTATTAAGTATAAGCTGTTAAAATCTACTAATTCTTAATGATCGATATTAATATGCCAAAAACATGGATAATAAAATGAACAACTAGAGATCTTACTTCCTAATAAAACCTTGAAAATTAGGGCAACATAGATTTTAAAATGAGATTTAGATCGAATTTAAATTAATTTATTCAGTTTAGTTAGTTCCAAGAAAAATAAAATAATAATAAAGAATAAAAAGAAGCTGTTGTTAGAGAAACCTCCGACTAGAAGACCTGGAAGACCCACCTTTCCAGTTGTGGGCTTGAATGCCTTCACAGAACCGGTACAGTCTTCTCCGATCTTCCTTTTCTCCAGCGTCAACTCTCTTCTCCAATCCTCATTCCCTATTGCTATAAGGTCCATTCCATAGCCAAACAGACCCATCGTCTGAGTTCATGGCCGCGGTGAAACTTTCTGAAAGCCACATATTATGGAAGGACTGATGATGAATACTCGTGGTATAGTTCGATATTGTAGATACTGAAGTATTAATATATAAGAATGACCTTTTAATTTATAATCCTATAAATCGAACCAAGCTGGAATTTTCATTTTTTGGTGTATAAATAAACAATTTTTGTATTCAATACAAGATGTGAGGTTTCGTCCGCTTTAAATTAGTGATGATTCCGTGTTTAAGTGCGTCGATTAATTGAATAACATCCGAAATTTATTTGGAAAAATAAAAAGATTCAATCACAAGAAAAGAAAGTTTGTTAGAAAGGGTTTTCATTTTTTTTTTTTTTTTTCCCAAGCACAACCTTACTACAAATATATGATCTGCAGTTAAATATTTTTATAACAATTAAGAATGCAACTTTATTAAAACCCAGTCTTAGCATATTTACATTATAGAAAGTATCACAATTAAAAATGTCTTCCTAGGCTTTCTCGTGGCAACAATTTGGTATATGCATATTTCACAATAGATTTTAATTTTCGGACGATCAGTTTGTTTTTTAAACTTTGTCTATTAGGCAATTTTTATAAAGTTATCGATTTTTAATTATGCATCCAATCTTAATTAATTAACTACCAATGTGCCTGTATGACAACACTTCTAGCAACTCGAGCCAGTTTTATCTTCCTCCTGGTAACATGCATTTTTTTTAATCGTTAAATTTTCGTACTGTTAATCATCAAATGAGTTGGGAATTTCATTAAAATGACGATTGCGTTCAAAGTTGATGGATAAGATCTGTTTTGATTGTAGAGTTTATAGTAAACCTGGCCAAAATTTAATTGAAACGTTATTTTAAAATAGATCGTTAAATTATTTAAATAAATTGTATTTAAAATAATTTTGCTCGAACTTTACTATTGCATTTGAATTCGCTAAACCATAAATTCACGAAATGAAGTTATTTCAAGATTGATATAATAAGTATTACAGATATATTTATTTTATCAAATAGTTTCTTCTCAAAATAATAATTTTGATAACAACAAGTCAGTTCATGTTCATTTAGGACAGTCGAGAGTAAATGTCATGACGGTAAATGTCATTTAACCCACACCATGGCAGCTACTTCCGAGGTGGTAAGTTTGCCTGATATCCCGAATTATATTTAATATGTTTTGAACCAATGATCGTAAAGAACTTCAGTCTTCACCAAAATATTTTTTAATACCTGCGAAAGTACAAAAATAGAAAAAATAAAAACATGAATTACCCCACCATTGTCACGTGGCAAAGCAATCTTTTTACTATACTGTTACTGCTGTGTTCGTATGGGCCGTATGGGAAGCATATAACTTTTCCCAATAAATTCCCAATCTGATATAAAAATAAATGTACAAATTGGACAGGTAGTTTCTAAAATTAACGTTCAAACATACAGAAACTAGTATAGAAGTAGTATAACTTCTTAATATGTTATTTTCTCCAACGCTATAAGCTAAAGAAAAAAAAAAATTAACAAAAAGTAAAGAACTAATCAAAAACAAATATAAGTGTATGATGATGACTTTTTGATTTTGCTAAATAAGCTGACACAGAATACGAACCATTGTGTTGTATATTGCATACATTCGTAATAAATGCATAGAAAAATTATTTATAATCTCCGAAGGAATAAAATAAAAGAAAACTACTTAAAATCTTAAATTAATTTATTAATCTCCCAGTTATGGGCAAGTTGTATTTAAATAAGGGTAAGAGACCATATGTCTTAAATAAATAGTTATAATATAATATTATATAATATAATATATACACTATAATAGTTATACCAATTACAGGTCAATGCAGGTGTTCGTAACCTGATGTTCCCTTCCGATCCACCTCAGCTCCACCAACCTCATTTAGTGAAAACTCGTTCCTCGCCAGCTGTTCCACTTAGCTAGGAACCTTCAGCCAGTCTTGTTATTAACTTTAATAAGTTCAATAAATTGGTTTCATCTATTCTGCCTTGTAATCAAAATATAAATGACTATGAATTACAAGTACGAATCTAGTTGATCCAAGATATCCATTAATTTATAATAAAACAATGCATTAAAAGACAAAATATAAAAAAAGCCAAATACTCTTTTATCAAACAATATCTTGTACAACGTTTATCACTTTTTTCCTCAAAGTTAGTACGGAATTAGGAAATAAAATGAAATATATAATAATATATTTAAGATAAAATGAGTCTCAATTCAGCTAACGATTCAGTCGAAAGGATTGAGTCTAAATCGACGTTTCCTAATACTGACAACTATTTTGAATATAATTTAAAAAAAAAAAAATAAAAGTGGTGAGTTAAAGTATTCAGAGATGTGGAACAAGAAGAAGCGGATGGAGGTAACGGTCTATCGCCCCTCGTGGTGAAAGTCGATGCCTTCGTTACAGATGATTGGGCTGCTCTTCTTCATAGGATACGAAGAATCATCATTTGGGAAATCGATGAGAAAATGAAAGTATCTAATAAGTTTATTTACGGAAAAATCATTTTTCAACAGTTTAAAATTTCAGTCAATTGAATGAATTATTGAGGCAACAAAATTAAGTAGACGAATCTTGATCTACAATATGTTTATATATATATATATAACTACGCGTTTCAAAAATAGCATTACAAACTTTAAAATATATGAACACCAAAACTTTGTATTATATAAAGATGGGTCTGAGGAAAATAAAAATATTAAATAATTGTGTCGGATATTTATTAATAGCCAGGGTTCAGAGATATAGATGGGGTATATCATCGTGTACACCTCCATCTATCACGATTAAATTTACTCGTTAAAAATGTTTAACATACTTGCGAAACTATTAGTTTTTATTTAAGGATAAGTGAGGATACTTAGTGAGACTAAGGGTAACTTTAGGACGGTCACGTTTTAAGGTCCAAGAGCTTTTCTCTTGCCATTGCCATAAGCATGTAAAGAAAAGTAGGGGTTTCGTTTTATAACATCCTAATGTTATTGCCATGTAGGCGCGGAAGAAAGAGTGCTGGCGTTAAGCAGCTAAAAAAAAGTGAAGCTAGAAAGGTGGGTCTTAAGATGAACTTCAGGTGCGTGGTAGAGGAATAGAAGCCAATACCCGGCTGCTTTCTGTTTAAGGTAAGATTACAATGGCCAACACAGGAATGTCAACATAAAGCTAAGCACTGTGATCTAGACTATGTATTTTATTGGACATGGTTTACGGCGGTTTATGGTTTACGACATACTGCTTGAAAGAATTAATAAGTTATGGTACTCACTCGACGCTGAATTCAATATTTATTTCCAAATCCTATTGACTTTTTATATAACTTTTTGGTTAGGATGGACCGTTAAGAAGGTACAGGTGAAAGAAAAAACAAATATCGTTTGACAAAATTCGCTACTCGATTAAATTAATCAGCTAATTAGCATGAGAGACCACATGTCTCAAAGTTACTCCTAGTGAAGAGGAAACTTCTGGACAATAGTAGGCAGGATTATTTTTATAAACATTGAGTAAGGAGTAAAAAAAAATTAGCAATTTTAAAAAAGATTAAAATATTCAACATTACAGTGGGGTATAAAACATGTACTGACCGCCTCAAAGTTGGTCCAGTTTCTAGTATATATAAAAATTTATTTAATTTACATTGTTCATTTTTATAAAGATTTAAAATTAAAATAAAATAAAAGCAAACTAAGGTATGAATGTGAAATGTGAAGAATATGAAAATTTATTTAATTTAATTTAATTTACTTTGTTCATTTTTATATAGATTTAAAGTAAAAATGAAATAAAAGCAAACTAAGGTGTGGCTTAATATGATTAAATGAAAATGTATATAAAAATTTATTTTATTTTATTTAATTTACTTTGTTCATTTTTATATAGATTTAAAGTAAAAATGAAATAAAAGCAAACTAAGGTGTGGCTAAATATGATTACATGAAAATTTATATAAAAATTTGTTTTATTTGATTTGATTTCCTTTCTTCAATTTTATATAGATTTAAATTAAAAATGAAATAAAAGCTAACTAAGGTGTTGCTAAATATGATTATTTGAAAATTTATATAAAAATGAACAAAGTAGATAAAATAATTTTTTACATATTTAGTTACTTTTATTTCATTTGTTATATTATTTTAGTTTTTAGTAAACATTCGCTCATACAAAGTATCAATACATTGTTTTAATACTATTTGAGTCCAAATGGAGATGATCCAAGTGGAGGTCAGAAATAACAAATTAAAAACAGTGGATTCTATTCAATAAATTATAAACACTATAGAACCACAAAACACCTGGGCCAGTTCCTTCATGATTTTAAAATTTATGTATTTTTTAAAAATATTGTTCCTATAAATTAAGTTCTATTATGATATAGAATTTTACGTTTATTAAAGTTACGAGGTATTTTAGTCTGATTATTACTACTATTTCATGCATATGATTTAAGCTGATTTCTTTAATTTTATAATTATATATTTTATTTTATTTATTTATTTTTATTAAATCAGTAATAATTTACTTGTCGATCATGGTCATATTTATTGATAAAAGTGAATAATGATGTCGTAAGAAATTATAATACCAATTAGGACTAAACAGTTCATCCATATTAAATAAATCATAATTTAGGTGAAGAGATCGGCCCTGTTAGATATGAATATTATTTTATCAAAAATAACGAATTGACTTCTTTATATAATCGATGCCTATATTTTATTTTTTAGTTTTAGATAAGATGAAGTTAAATTTTTATTTAAAGACCAGCTTTTAAGCAATTACAAACCACCAAGATAATGAACATTTACAACTGGCAATACACAATAACTGTGAAATAATTGAAGTTGTTAAAATCGTTTTTTAACTAAGTATGGTTAATTGAAGATCTCTACTCAGGCGGTACTGTGACAAATTAATAAAGGCCTCCGCTACAAACTAATCTCTCAGATTATTGTTGTGCAATTAATTGCTCCTTGTTCTGCACGCCCATAGTAAAGATTGTTGACTACCATTTATCTTTTGGTGAACAACATAAAAGACTGTTAAATCATAAATACTTTAATCTCTGGCTCAAAAATATTTATAAAATTAATGAAGTATTGAGAAAAAAACTTTTATTGTTATTGTTGTTGCTTGCAAGTTACATCCGATCTTCTGAACATTTTCCAAACTATTAGGAAGGCTGGTAAAAAAGTATAATACACAAAATTACCCAAATGTGTTGTACTCGCTGTGGGCCTTTCATAAATTTTAATTTATACATCTTTTTAGATTTATAGATATAAACAAATGTTTCGGTAAAAGAACTATGACGATTTTAAATTGACCAACATCGTGTGAAATTATTATAAACACTATCATGTTACGTATATAACTAGTATAATGTATTACAATGTACACACACATATAAATAGTAATAACAGACTGAGATGAAGGTAAATTAATCGATATTGTTTTAATGAAAATATTTTGAGAAATCGTTCACCGAAATGTTAAACATAGGACCTGTTAGAACTCGCCTGAACAGAAATTAAAATGAAAAAATTAAAATAATTTTCATTATATATTTAATTAACAATGAAGAGGTGCTAAGTAATTATAAAACAAGATTTTGAACATTAGTAATGAAGCAAACAAAACCACTAATAGAAACAAACACGAGGTTAAATGGTCATTTTTCTATTCCACGTATTGCTTTTAATAAAAAATATCACACAAAAGAGGGAAAAGTAACTAAACCAGAGGGAATAAAGAAGTTAAGTGTACACCTCTTTATGGTTGAAAATGAGTAAAGCGCTTTTAAAATTTCTCTCAAGCTCCTCTAAACATCTTATTTCTACGGTTCAGTCGCCATCCATCACCGCTCATCCCAATGATCCTTTTCGAAGATTAAAACGGCATTGGACACCACAATCATCTTCTAAAATAAAGTTTACGTGACTTTTCAATTTTAGGATTATTTTTCCATTCACGTCAAGAGAGTCTACCGCATAGTGAACTGATCAGAGCAGGAATGCTGTAAAATAAATAATATTGCTGTTTAAAAGTTTTTCCCTCTTTTCTTTTTTTTTTTTTCTTCAATAATTCAAAGAAACGTATACATACGTAGGAATGAAATATACAGAAGCAGAATGCGTAATTTGTCACATATGATAACAGGTATAAAAAAAAAAAAAACGAAACTTTGGGTGGAGAAAATCCAACGTGGTAAGATAGTTTAATATAACATAATAAATGCAAAGATATAAGATTCTGACTTGTAGGAGTCAATCGAGATTAATTACTTATATATAATTAAATAAATAATTTTACTATTATATATGATT
>NW_027114803.1:638655-655404 GCF_000696795.3 Halyomorpha halys | reverse complement strand
TGAACAAAGTGATCTTACTCCGATTTTTAACTAAAGAAATATTCTTCATTAAAATAAACTTTAATTTTTACTGGTTGAGGATTATACATATTAGTGATTTGCCTATTTTATGGTTTAATTAACTGTTATTTAAAGATGGAGAAAAAATGATTTCCAAACTAAAAATCAGAAAAAGTGAAAAAAAGAGGAAAATATCCCATGCATCATACCATTGAAATAAAAATATTGGAATAAACATTCTTCACTGTAGTTAAAATATAAATGAAATTGATAACAAGGCAAAAATAATTTACCAAAAGCATTTTTTTAATGTAATTCTTGGTATACTATTGGCTATATGCATTTAACAATGTAATGCATATTTAATAAAGATATTTCTCTTATAGTATCCAGTTCCAAATTACATACTTTATTCGAAAGCATCATAATCATACGGTAATAAGACTATGTTATTGTCTTCATTCCCAAGTAGTAGATATTGTTCTTCAGACATGATATTAAGACCGTAAATGTAAACGTCTTCAAAGAGCCATTGATATTTCATATTTATCCTGTAGCGAAGAAAATGAATTGCACTGTAAGGCTGTTGCAATGGCAGTGCAAATCCTTGGAGGTACGCCCGGCTAGTTATCTGGACCAAGCTCTCTCCCGCGGTGCTTTCTAAGCAGTTCGTTATTTGGTAGTAACTACTACTGTTCCAACCAAGAGGAGCAAGTTCAACAACAGTCGCTTTCACCAGATAATTTAACCGATCCAGAAGGCGGAAGTGACTCCGCAACGTTCGGAACTAAAAGGCAGCCTAGAAGAAAAAGAAAAAAAAAAAAGAACGAATGTTGAATACTGTAACGAAACCATGAAACAAACTCAGAAACAGGTTTAGAGAGATTGGGAACCAGAAAAACAACAGGAATCTTGTCTTTAACACAACACCATAGAGTTATACTAGGGGAAAAATAATAAGAGTAATTCATGAAATTATTTACAATATATATGTTGATTTTTATAGGAACAATAATTATTTTTTTTATTTAATATTTTTATCGAAATTTACAACTGTACATTATAATACATTTTATAATGTAAACATAAAGATTTTGTGTAATAGTTTTCAGTTTAGACGATACCAAGGGCGCCTTAAAACGTTAACTGATTCAAATAGTAGTATTGGTTATGTGCTAGTTGCCAACCCGCTTTAAAAAATTTATTATTTCAGAGCTCAAACAGTCAATCCCTTTTCTAACCAAAAATAAAAAATCCTTTGTAAACGCTCCCTCCTCTGAAACAAATAAACTCATCTGTACTCTCCCATAAGTTGCAAATTTGGCCCCTAACCAGTAAGTAATCCTTCCACGATAGAATCAATAACACCAAAAACGCTCTAGTTTTTAAACTTCCTTCATCCTCAATCCTCAGAGGTTAGAAAAGAAGATGGCTTCAAGAGCATGTTCCAAATATTTCTTGAAAACACTTCATAATGAAGAAATATTATGGGTTTCTTCACAAAATTGTGTCTTGCCATTAAATCATAGTTCACATTTTCTTGTATTTTTTAGTTTCAAAATAGATTTAATAATTTCGTTAAAATTAAAAAAAAAAAAAAAAAAAACTGCAATGTAATAGGAAACCATGACGAAATAAATAAATATTGAATTTGATAATTTTGTGTTCATTCACAGTAATAAAGCAGACAAATAAATTTCAATCAATACTGATATGCCTAAAGTTTAAACACTTCTAAATAAAATAATTTAAATAAATAAACTCCTAAATAAATATTATCTTAATATTTACTATTTAGTATTAATATTACGCTTATTATTATAATATAAAATAATACAGTTATTGTAAATACTATATTATTATTAATAAAAAATTTTATTTTATTACTAATGTAAAAGTAATATCATATAAATAATGATTATTACTCATTAATATTTTATAAACTTTTAAATACATTATTAAATTATATTTAACTGAAAATACGCCAAAATTGAAGAAACGAAATTGCATAGCCTTGAAGAATCATGATAAATCAAAGATTGTGTTCTTCATTAAAAACAATTGACTAAATAGAACCAAACATAACCAACAAACAGAAAAACCATAAATTTTCGATGATGAAGTTATTACACTTAAGCAGATAACGTGGTTGTTTTCACAATAAAGTAATGACAATTGTAATTAAAACGCCAGATTTTGTAACATATAGGTGAGATATTTTGATATGATGATCTTACTCCCATCTCCAATTCGATTAATTTAAATATCAAAGTTATTTTTATGTTTATGACATGAAGCATCTGATTTACTTAGAGCTTAACATCTCTATTTGTTGATGTTAAGATTAAAAGCAACAAAATGCTAAAATATAAACATTTCAAAAATAATAGAGCCACCAAAATCCTAAAGATGCCTTTCGATAAACAAAACTAAATTAAAAGAAATAGAATTACAGATTCCTGAAGGAAAATGATAAAGGAATTGCTAACGGTCATAAATAAATGAATACCAATTAAAAGAATAATCTTACCCCAACCAAAGAGTGTTTATGTACGAGCCAAAAGCATACCTGAAACACAAAAAAAATCGTGTAATACAAATGCTATAAAATCTAATAATTGTGAATCAATTATTACAATAATGATTACATCATATTCTACTGGAAATCATTATTTTTTAATCCATTAGGTATCAGTAGATAATATGGTTTCTTATCAGGAAAGCCAAATAAAAAATGATTATTGTAATGAGTGATATGACATGTTTATTTTTTAATATTTTGTAAATGTTGCTTTTTCTTTCTTTTATGTATTTTCATATAATTTCTATATTAATTAAATTTGTTCCGTACTTTTTAATTATTATATAGTGAGTTTTGACAAATAATTTAACATTGCATCACCATTATTTGTGGATATATTGTGTTCTTATTTAATTGTCAATGAAAACAATATCAATATCTATAATTTTCTTTTGTACAGTTAAAATTTTTTAATAATTTCATGTAGTTATTTTTTTTTCTAATCTCAGAACATAAAAAATTTATAAACATTAGATTTTCATTATTTTAAATTATAAGATAATTTACCGTATGAAGTAGATAACTATTTATTGTAAACCAAATTCATTCTGACAGCCCTGACGAAGCCCTGCAAAGTAGGACGAAACGTTGAATTACAATAAATAGTTCTCTTTTACTATTTTGATACCTTTATTGATCGCCACCTAGACTATCCTCCTACAATATAGTAAACGATGTTGTGATAAATAAACTTATATAATCAGCGTTATTTATTAGTTCACAAACAAAGATAGCTCAAGAGGGTATTTTTGTAAATATCGATAGCTAATATTTTTGGACAGAAAATCAAATTATTTAATCTTAATTAGTTTCATAATTATAAATCTTTTACTTCTTTCTATTATATTTTCTTACTAACGTAAAAACTTATGTTACTTGCATTAAAGTTTCACAGTATGATTCCAACAAGAAGAGATCTTTTCTCTTATAACATAAAGAGTTAATAAGTCAATTAGTCAATGTATAATAATTACCATTTAACTTCCATCATCATCATCTAAACCTTACAACAATCCACTTAAAAGTTTTCCAATTAAACTTTGAAACTCTGCTGTGAATGCTATTTTTCTACAAGATGATGTTATACGTTCCTTATGAACTATATAAAGTAACCAGTTTTATAAAAAAAAGTGTACTTTTACATTGAAATTTATTACGTCTGTTGGAAAAAAACATATTTAATGTTGAACAAGGTGGAAATAGGATGTCTTCATACAACTGAGAAATGTTTCACAAGAGCTCCTTTCACTAACCTTACAGAGAAGAATCCACTTTTGCCTTGGTATAAAATTTTTTCACAATACTGTCAATGAAGAATCGAAACCTTTTCAAGTCAAAAACGACAGAACAAGTGTTAATTTATGAAATCACAAACGTTCAAAGAACATCTCGAGAAAAGGTCAAGGTTACAGTTGTAAGGACTATTAGTCGAGTATTTCTGAGTCATCAAAATCAAAACTTCCAACAGAAAACAAAAGAAATACAGATTCCTACCTTAAGGTACAATTATGTTATGAACTATGAAGTTTGTTAAAATCACTTTTTCACTTTAGATGTCCAAGCAAGTTAATCTTTGCTCCAACAAAAAATATTCTACTTCAGGTTGTCGGTTAGTTTTTATTACGCAATATCAGTAGTCGTTGATAGAAGTTTCCTAATCCGATCCTATTCCCTATGGGATTCCATTCCTTCTTTCATTCGTTGCTCGTTTCAAATTCCGGATCTTTAATCAACTTCCTATCCATCTAATTCTAAAAAAGTAGACACTAAATGCTGTGTCCCTACATTAAAATTTGTAAGTAGACAAATAAATGATTTTAATTTTACATTTAACGTCAAGGATGCTGTGATTAATGTTCATCATACTATTTAATTTTTGTTGCGTCTCTATTATTTTTTTTTAATTTGATATTTTTAATTTTCATTAGAAACTAGTAAACATACATGAACATAAGCATTAATTGTTCTTTATTGTTAATTATCTTTAGTTTTATTTCTTTTTCATTTAATACAAAACATTATTGAATATCTATAATATTCCTTTAAACTTTGTACTTACATAAATATTATTATTTTTTTTTCTTTTTGTTAATTATCTTTGTATCATTTTTTTTTTATTTATTATTATTAGAGATATTCAATGGGAGCTCGTAATTTCATTATTTTTACTTATTTTCAATACCTGTTATATTATTCTGAAGAGATTTGTTTCAGATTAAATAAACAATATTGTTATTATTATTATATACCATAAGTAGAACTAGGGTAATATACCATTTTAACATCTTTCAAGTTTATATAATCCATGAAAGATTTTTATTTGGTCATCGATAAACCATTTCGTAATCATCCATGTACAGAACAACAAAAAGCAAGCCGGGCACGTAGGCGACTACCCAGCCCAAGGCAAGCTATCATCAGCGTTTCGCAAAACATCATCACAGAGCCAAAGGGCTGAGGCGATTTCGTGGTCAAGCAACCTTCGCCTCGCAGGAGCTTATTTCGTGTAATCTTTTGAACTTGCACCTTGCCCTTGTTAGGGGGAGGGAATATACTATAATATATACTACCACCAAACTTACGACTTAAGCAACAATATTGAGGCTTTTCAGGCGATTGCCGAATTCGGGCATACAATTTAAAGCGAGTTAGTAAATCAATAAATAAATAAAAAATTATGTATTTTATTATTCTAATTTTCTTTATTACTTCCTGTTATTTGTATAGTATTTTTATTTTATACATTCACGTTCTGAAAACTTACTTTAATTCTACTATAATTCTATTTTATTTTATTAATATATTTATTATTTTTTCTCTAAAGATCCCTAACCACTATACCAATTCCTTTAATAAATACCTCACAAAGCTAACAAACATGCAGCTTTATCCACAATTCTGCAATTATAACTAAGGAAAATATACAATACAATTTAATAAAATCAATTTTTTGCTGTAAAATACATTTAATTATAAATGAATAAATATTTATAAAATCTTAATATAAGCAGACAACTTGATTTCCATTTTTGATGGTTCCAGGAGCATTTGAAAGTTTCTAAATATGTTATAGTTTCATAATAACAATTTACCTGCTGTTTATGATAACTATCTCTTGTATTGATTTTTTAAAGGCTAAACTATTTATTTTTTGTTTAGTTTTTAAATCAAAAATTGACTTAATATATTAAAAATATTATTTGTAATAAGTCAGATTCTACATACTTAGGTTTTACTCCAGAGAAGGTATGAGAGGAGGGAGAATGAGTGGATGGCTGATGGGATCGGCATCGAACCTTCGGGTTTGCTAAGCCAATATGTATTATTCTGTTTTTCTAAATAATATCATGACATAAGACACCCGAACCAAAGCAAAATACTTTAACAGTCATGAAAAACTTTACAATAATTTGTAAATAAAAAGTCAAAGCTTTATGATATGTTTCATGAAGAATCAGTATTAATGTTTTAATCATTCTATATTAATATATTTTAAATGTCTTCAAGATAAGAAATGAATCAGAAGTTATTGTCTTGAATCAAGAAGTTTGACATGAGCATTGATATTTATAAGACTTTTTTGGGATTTCAATCTATATGAGAAATAGCTTTTACATTAAAAATAAGGGGACAATACAATAAAACAGTAGTGGGGGGAATAAAAAGATTAGTAGAAGCATTAGTCCAGTGCGATGTTGAAAATGCAGAAAAATATGCAGCGTATAGATTAGGACTTTGTAACTACTAATATGTTACATGTTAATATAACTATTATATATTTAACAAAAAGAGATAGGCAATGTACATTTTACAGAACGGTAAAATTTCAGTATTTTATTGATGTATTATCCTGAAGAAGGGCGAAGAGCCCCAAAACGTAAATAAAGAAAGGAATATATGAAAGTAGAAAGAATTTTCCACAATAAGAACTAACATGAAAAAAATTATTTATAAATAGTGATTATTGGTATAAATCTTCCTTATGTATAAAATATCTTATGAATATAGATAAATGCAGGGAATAATTTTGTTATATCCAATAAAAATCACGAAACGAACTATAGAAACAAAACAATTAAGTTATAAAAAAAAAATTGTATTTCTGTTAATTTATTTTATAATTTATAATCTTATTGTTAAAATATCAGTCCAATAACAGCAATGGTCAAAGTATTATTGAAAGCCTTTAAAACAAACAAGGATTGTAGACTCTGGTTTTTAGTTTTTTCAATAACCGATTTTTGTCTATAAATTAAAAAAAAAAAAAATCTATTTTTAATTGATACTTCAAAATCTCCGAATAGTTAGTCGTCACATTAAAAAATAATTTATTGTCTCAAAACAATTAACTAAACAATAACTGTTAATTAATTAATTGTTTAACAATATAATAACTGAAATTTCAGTGAAACAAATAAAACTACTTAATTTACTAAGATAAAAGTAAAGAAAATAACGACCAGGTTCAGGAAACTGGTATTCACTCAACACGTCTATTTCTGGGTATCTCACAACGATAACATATTTCCCGACTCGTTACGAAGTCGGTCCATATCCCACTAGATAAGCGATGATTCAACAAGAACGCACACACCAATTTCTAAACTGACGTTAGTAGCGGTGGTTGGTGTTACCCAATAAATGTACATCTTAACAAAGGATTAAAGAGGAAAAGAGACAGAGATGAAAAACATGAACGAAGATAAAGTCCTTGATACACCCCCAGAAGCCTGACATTTCACGACAGGGACCGAACGAATTCTTTCACAACTATCTCTGCCAGCTCTCAACGCCTCCTTAAAAATAAATTTATATTCTAAAGATAAGTACACTGTTGCACAGCATACTGAGACGATATATATATATAAAAAAAAAAAAAAAAGTGTGGGCTTTTACAATTTACTTCATAGATGAAGAAAGCCTATTTCGACACAATAAAAGAACAAATATTTATTTACTTTTAAACATCTGATTTTGAGAGTCCCTTAAAATCGAGTAAAAATCAGATTACAAACTTTCAATTTCACCATTTCATTTTCGAAATCCTTTAAATCAAATCTGCTATTCACTCCTGTAATAAATTATCACGTTCTTTTAATATATTCATGAATTTTTGTTTTTTAATACAGATCCTTCAGTAATTGTATCATATCCTTCTATAAATTTTGATTCTCACAGTCTGAAATACACTTAATTTAAATTGTAATCACCACAATTCTTGACTTATATATATATACTTGTAAATATTAAACCAACCATTAGATATAAGTCTATATATAATATGAGATTATATATAATATAAGTCGATGTTTCTTTTTGAGAGAGGAGTTGATTTTATATATATATAAGTCAAAGTCTTCCCCCTCAAAAGGAACATGAACTTTACAGTACTCTGTAAATAAAAAAATAACAAGTTTATAATATTTTCCATGAAGAATCAGAATTAATGTTTCAGTTATTCTTTATTAATTTAAGACCAAATGTATTATTTGGTTATATTTATATATATATAAAATCACTCACAAAAAGAACATAAAAACAATAGCAAAATACCTTAACAATCATGAAAAAGATTACAGTACTCTGTAAATAAAAAAATAACAAGTTTATAATATTTTCCATGAAGAATCAGAATTAATGTTTCAGTTATTCTTTATTAATTTAAGACCAAATGTATTATTTGGTTATATTTATATATATATAAAATCACTCACAAAAAGAACATAAAAACAATAGCAAAATACCTTAACAATCATGAAAAAGATTACAGTACTCTGTAAATAAAAAGTAAGAACTTTATATCTTCCATGAAGAATCATAATTAATGTTTTAATCATTCTATATTAATTTGTGTTCAAGGTAACTGATATCGTGAGGAAATGAATCAGAAGTCATTGGAGGAAGTTAGATTGAAATTTATAATGACATTAACAAGGACAAACAGAGGGGCCCTACCCATTTTGATGCAGGCTGAAGAGAACAGAACAAAGAACCATTATTAATGGCTTTTTAGGAATACCTATTTATATAAGGAATACCTATTATAATAAAATAATTAATACGATGTTTTTAAATAAGGAAACAAGTCCATAATGGATAAAGGAGGGAATGAGTAAAAAGATAAAGCAGGAACATTAGTCCAGTGTAATGCTGAATATGAAAAAAAAAAGTTTACATTATATATGAAAAAAATATTTAATATAAATTTGTACTATGTTACTACCAATAACGTAAAAATGAAATTAACCGTTATGTATTTTACAAAAAAAAAAAACAATATATATTTTATAAATTGGTGAAATACCAGATTTACTATCCTCAAAGCAAACACGCCTTTCGTTGCTTTACTATCTGTAATTAATTATATTTTTCAGATAGATAATCATTATCACTCTCATTACAGAAGAATAAATTAAACAATAATTCGATATATCACACAAACATCTAAAACAGACGACCTGTTAACCTAATGTTAACCAATAGTTGAATCAATTAATCATTGGTTACACTGAAGGTATTTTAATATCGAAGATGTCCTTGAATAAAATATACCTTTCTCCGTATCCTTAATTGGCGGATAATGTATAAAAAATAGAACGGAAATTCCGACAGTTTCTCAATTTTAGATATAAAATAATTACTAGTTCCTTTCTCGAAAGCCCATCTTTGAAGAATTCTACTTGGTTTCATATGTAGGTTAAAACATATTACATTTGTTCACAGCAGATGTATGTTACATAAATTTAATAACCATACTAATTAGAGGAAAGTTTATTTCAACGCATTGATAAACGCAACCTGTTGCAGAATACCCGAGGTCCTCTGAAGAATATAATAACATGAATTGGGTTATTTTGAACATAATCGGAGTAAAATTAATTTTAATTTATATTTATGGCGTATAGAGATACCCCATTGGTAGCAATGACGTTTTTATATTAGCAGGTCTCGTGGCCATTTTCTTTTCAGGCGCCTCGGAGGATTGACAGGAATGGCATAGGAAACAAGGTTAGAAACTAGTAGGTTTGGATGGTTAGGGAGTTTATAATGGAAGGAATGGTATCTGGTTACATATGGAACATTAAGGTCATTATGTATGATTTTATTTGTGACACAATAAGGAGCATCGAGGATCTTACGAAGGATTGGATACGAAGGGAATTCGAAGTTAGTGGAGCACCAAAGCTGAACTCCGTACGTTCAGATTGGCCTTATAATTATCATGTAGATCAGTCTTTTGTAATGAATTGGAAGTTGAGACCGTTAGTCTAATAAGTGCTATAATAGTCCAAATCGCCGTACAGTTTCCTGTCTTTTCAGTATTGTATAAAAAAAAATTACAATTTAAATAGTAAAGTATTTAAAAGTGGATGGTCAAGATGTTTGTTGTCAAAAATATTTCTTGAATATAGAAAAACTATTATTTGTTGATTGCTAATGTTTCGGCCCGAATTCCAGACTTTCTTCAGGGCTGCACAGAACAAGACACAATAACAATCAATGTAATATTACAGAAAATGAGATAATGTAAATAGTAGATAAAAAGGAAAGAATAATAATTATTTAAAAGAAATATCTATCATCTGGTTGAGTCTAACTGATTACTGAAAATAAAATCACCAAAAACAAATAAAACAATCTGTTAGCCGCTCGTTTTAAAAACTTTCATTTCGACTAATAAGGGTAAAAATCCTGTACTGTCGTAGTTTATTGCTTGCAAAAGAAAGAATTTCTCTACTATTTCAAGTGTAAAAAAAAAATGAAGAAAAGAGGAATGTTTTTTTTTCTTCCTATCGAAAAACGAATTTTAGCAGTACATTTATTTTTTCTCTTTTTAGTTAAAATCTATTATTGTTTATTATATGAACAGAAAGAATCGTTCTCTATAAAATAAACAAAAACTTGTTTGGTTTTTTTTTTACTTAAAAATGGAATGTAGCTATTCCGGGTAACAATCAATCATGAAAGGCAAATGACCCCCCCAAAAAAGTAAGCTGATAAATTATAATACAAAATGTAATATGGATTGAATGTAAAATCATGATCAGATAAATTTTCAAGTGTTTATACAGCAAGATTTAGTTTTGAATTGAGAAAGACCGAATAGTTAAGCTGGGACAGATCTCTCTTAAATAGCTAGTTCGGCAATCTGGAATATGTCTATCCATCTTGAAATACTGAATCTAATATATGGAATGCAACTAAAAGTAATATACAGATAGCAAAGAATAAGATACAATAACAATCAATGTAAAAGTACAAAAAATGAGAGCATATAACTGTTACAGAAAAAAAAAATTTGAACTATGAATCCAAATTTTTAAAACATCAACTATGAACTATGATGAAGTTCGTAAGAATATCACAACACAAATTATTGCAAAAAAATTGATTTTCTTTTTAAATTATTGTTTTTCCTACAAAAAAAATTTGTTTTTCCTTATTTCGGATTGGTATATAATTAAAAATGGCCCAATGGATTTTTATCCAATATGGCTGGTAATTATTTATTAATTAGGGAGCCAATAGGGAATATAAATAAGGAACCAATCACCAAAAAGAAGAATTACCTTGACAGAAAATATTAAAACCAAAAAAATATTTTTTTCGATTCAGAGGCTTCAAAAATGATTAATTATACTAGAAGAAAGACGTACTATTCATAGGATCAAAATGTATTTAAAGGAAATAAAATTTATAGAAATTTAATAAACATTCTACACATAAAGTAAAACTTATACTTGTTGATAGCAATATTTTACTGTTTCAGAATATTGTGTTAGCAGAATATTTTTTATCCAACAGTAAATAAATGAAAATAAGATGACACATGTTCACAATGAGCTCACTCTAGTGAGTGTGTAATTAATATATCAAATACAAAGGTCTCTATATTATGTTACATAAAAGTATTAACAAGACAAATCATGATTTTGTATTAATGTTGTATGTTGTATTTTAAATTACTTAATATCAAGCGCTGGGGGAAGTATTTCCCATTCTAACTAGCCTGTGAAATATCTGTGGGAAAGATTACGTGAGAAACATCTGCAGTTTTAGCGTTTTCACAAATTGGCAAATGCTGTCATTCATCATGACAGAAGAGAGCCAATTTATAAACATTAAGTAATTTTTTTTTACGAGTTTTTGTTTTTTTAATTTCTATATCCAACTTTCCCCTAAGGGTTTAATTTTCCATATTTTTTCTTTTTACAAGAAATATCCTTATTACTTTCCACTTCTTTATTTCCTTATTGGAGACGTTTCAGACAATTGTCTATCATCTAGTCCAACTTCATATTCATCCTTTATTCTTTATCACCCTTTAAGGCATTTTAATGGTTAAATGTCATTATATTGAAATTAATGTTACTAAATATTATTTAACAAATTGTAGTTGTTAATTATATTTTTCAATTCTCAAATTATACTTTTTTGTACATCTTCATCCGGTAGTCTCTCTGTAAATAACAAAATGGAAAGGAAGTTTTTAATTTCAAGTTCCTTGAAAATTGACAACGTATTTTCTTCTTCTTTTTTTTTTTTTTCAATTGTTTGAGTTAAATAAAATGAATTTTGAATGAGTACGGTGAATAAAAACTGATTTGAAAGAAAATGAATAAAGTAAATAGATAGAGAAAAAAATATTAAGTGAGTAAAAAAGAAGGTAAAATAAATGGAAAGCTAGATGGTTATATCTGGCTAACTTCCTTGAATATAATCAGTGTATTTTAGTGACTAAATTAGTTTAAAATCCTTTGGAGGAAGAATAACACTATGTTTTATAGGACCTCCAGACTTGAGACAGCTTGTATAAAGACCGACATCTGTTCAACCCAAACTGTTTTGTGGGTTCCTCCTGTTTGTTTAGAATTCAAAGCCACAACAGGAAGTGTTGGGCAGGGTCGCCAACCTCTCTCTAAACGTCTTAACTTTACATTTAACAGGCAAATAAAACTATTTAAGGGCTGCACTTAGTATTGACTTAGGTTTGGTCTATAATCTAAAAATATATGAAATCAAAAATCGATTTTTTTTTTTATAACTTGAAATAAAATAGAACGAAAATCCTCTGTGGTCGAGAATGGTAGTGTAGTACGCATTGTGTGGTCAGAAGCGGTTTTGGTTCGAATCTGGCTGGAGCGAACTAACTATTATAGTTTAACCTACAAAACTAGAATCTCAAAGAACTTAAGATTGTTTATCACTTCAAGTGGCTCATTTCATTACACCTTGATCATATTTACTAGGCGTATTTCCTTCTCTGGCAGTAAATAATGTCTATAAACCCGAATAAACAAAAGAATAAAATAAAAAAAGTGGATTGATCTACAAAAAAGTTTTAATGTATGTTAATTATTAAATTTATAAATGTTAATAAAATCTTTTGGAAAACAATAGTTGTGCATAACCCGAAAATGTTGAATATAAAAGAAATGCGCCGCGTCACCATTCACCACTTAATTACTTTTTTAAAAAAATATATAAAATATAATTTTATATCATCCACAAGTTTTTTGTTAAAAAATTACAAATTTCGTCGATCATTTGGGTAGACAGTTATGTTTGTTTAATTTGTACAGAACTCTTCATGATTCATTTTATCTATATGTTGCGGATCATATAACGTTCTATCATCTGTAATAGATATAAATAACATGAATCATGAAGAGTTTTGTCCCAATTTTACAAAATATGACTGCCAACCAATATTTAGATGATAAGATTAAAACCACCAACAACCAAGATTTAAATGAATGTAAATGTTTGGTATGTTAACATTAAAGGAGTGACATTTTGTAGATACCTAGGTAGTGATCAAACGTTATATGCCATTCTTTTCTAGTATAATATAAATAATAATGATTCTATCACGAAAAAAAAAATGAAATATTTTCTAATAATCAACAGGAGAATAATCGTTAAATAAAAATTCAAAGGTAGTTTGATCGAATTTAGATTTAGATCTGGATAGAAACAAAAATATTTCGATCACCATGATTAGGGATGAAAAACGTATCGATGTATGACTTTCAATGTTTTCATTTTTTTTTTTTTACTACACTACTTGCCTCGTCTACGATACCATATATGTGAATTTTCAAATAATGTCACTATCTGTTGTGGATCTGTAAAAATTCTATCGAAACAGGTCCAAGAAGAATGCTAAAGGGATGGAAGGATTTTTGGAAAAATATTAGAGGAAGAAGTACCTTTTATAAAGATTTTAAAGGTTTTTATAAAGATTTTTAAAGGTTTTTGACATTTGAGATGCTAAGTCCAATAGGAAACATAGTACCGATAGAGCCAGAAACAGTAGAACATTGTATAGAGAAGTTAAGAGGAAATTTTTCGTCTTTTTAAGTTCACATTTACCAACAACGTATTATTCTTATTTATACAAGAATAAAAATCAGCGTTTTCATTCATATTTTTAATCATTTTGAGTGTAATTTCTCTAAATTGGCGTTAAATAAATAAATAAAGCTTAGCAAACAAAAAGTGAAAGATTTCTTTGTTCGGGGAGTAATCATGTAATACTTTTAATTTTTTCTACAAACTAATACATATAAATATTCCTTGAATTCATACAACACTTACGAAAAATCTGAATCTTTTACAGATCCATAATGAATAATCATGATTCCAGAAATATTGGCATAGAGATACGACAAAAATACCTGCTTCTTAAATCACATTTTAAATTATAATATGCATCTAAAAGTTATCTAACAATCGATTTATATGTAATTGTATTGTCATTCAAAATACTCGTCGGTTCCTTATCTTTTCCCGATCTTCCCAATGACGCGGAATGAATTCCCAAGTGATGGTTGTGCTGAAAGCTGAGTCAGGTCCATTGGACATCCGAGTCACGAGAAGTTAAGAGTCACGCAGCTGTCAGCTCTAAGCAGAATATAATAGTCGATGGTTTAGTAATACTGAATTATAAAGTATTCCATAACATTGTTTCCTTGAATAGTTTTGAAAAACACAAAATACCTCTTCACCTTTTTTTTTTTTTTCATTTCCATTATTGATTGATCGATTGATGAGAAGAGAATGCAATAAGAAATCGCGAAGAAAAAAAAAATCCATAATCTGTGGCTGAAAAGAAAATTAGAAAGTGTTAAAGCATTAGTTACGGTCATCTACAGCGACCGCGAGAACGGAGAAATTTGTCGCTTAACCGGCGACTGGAGGGAGAGGAGTAAAGACTTTCCTACGAAGATCGGAGGAACATGATGAATCTACTTAGTGGTTATGGAGAAAGCATGGCGTATATTTTCCTGTATATGGATGCTAATGGACATTGGCATCTTTATGCAGTATTGGTGTCATCTGATATGATACCGAAGAATTGATAATGTGTGAGCAGAACCTCTATTGTGGTTTGGAGAAACTCTGTGGTTATTTTTGCGCTATGTTACTATCTTATTAAGTTTTGGAGATACCTACAGTTGACCATTAATAAATTCAAGAGATGATGGTGATATAAAACGTGTAGTAAAAGATGTTTTACAAATCATATGTTCCGAAGTTTCGACCTACTTAAAAGAACTTTGTTTAAGTTCTGATAAACTTTATAACATTGTCATTTAAAAAAGATACGAGAATAACCTATGATATAAATAAAATAAATACAGTAAAATCTAGGAAAATAGCTAAACTAAAGTAATGTTTATAACTGCTGTCAATAATAATAAATAATTATTTATTATCATGTTATGAAATTAAATTTATGAATTTCGGAAACCTATGGATTATCCTACAGTATCCTTTAGTAATTTAGTCTAAATCTGGCCAAACGACAAGAATCCTCACAAAAGTCTGGAATAGACAAGAAACTGTACTTCGATTCCGACTGTTACTCTTAATAGACAAATGGTCCAACATTATAATGTTATAAAAGATTGATTTACATGTTATAAGGCGTATTTGGGCTTACGGAGTTGAGCTTTGAAGTTACAATAAAATCATCTAATTCCTCTCGTAATCAATCGCTACAATTCAAAATCCTTCGTAATATTCTCAATAGTACTTATTTCGTCACAAATAAAATTATTCATAAAGAACTTAATGCTCCATGTATAGTTTATCTAGCCCGTACTAGATATCAGTTCTTCCATAATTAACTCCCTAACCATCCAAACCCACAAGATTCTAACCACCCCTTCTCTATTCCTGATAATCCTCCAAGACCCCTGAAAAGAAAATGGTCTCGATACCTTCTAATGTAGAAATATTACCAATGGGTATTTCCTTCACTAATCACTCATATCATTACACCTTGATCAGATTTACTACTTGTATTTTTAGTTTAAATACAGCAGTAAATTTCAAGAAATAAAAGAATAAAAATTGTTAATAGCTTTATGTTATTGTTCTAACATTAATCTATGTAATAAATTAATAAATATATGTCAGAAGATCAGGGAGGAAGGCTAATATACACTATATGAACTTTACTATCATCTCTTGTATTTTAATAAATATTCTCAGCACTTGATTATATGTTCAGTATTATATTACTTGGTCTTTTAGTGTATTCCTTTCTAATTAAAGCGGGAAAGTTCAAAAATGTTAGAAATGGAGTAAGTGATTTATACATACTCTTCTATCTACACATTTATTTTTTAGTACATTATTTGAGGAACTAACTAGAGAGAGTGGTAAAACTAAGTTAAGTCAAATTTCCACCATGGAAAAACAATTTACATATTTTCCCAACATTGGCCATGAGTACAGTTCCTTGAAAAGGATTTAATTGAACACCATTTATAAACTGTTAAAAAACATTATATAAGTTTTACATAAATTGTAACAAATACTTTCACTAGTTATACACATAAAATATATGAGTTTATATACATAATAAAACTATTAAAATTTTGTTAGATAGATAAATCTATTTATTGGTTATATTACAACGTAGCCATGGTGTCTGGGCCAATATATGTTAGGAAATTAGTTTACCAATATTTAAAGTTTATGTTAAGACAACATATTTTGATTATAATTTTTAACATAAACGTCACTAATGCCTGTTGAACAGATTCGATACTTACGACTCCATCTTGACAAGAGACTTACTTGGAATCCACACACAAGACTGAAACGACAAGAAACTGCTCGTAGATTCCGATTGCTACAACACTTACTTGACA
>NW_027114803.1:595390-632360 GCF_000696795.3 Halyomorpha halys | reverse complement strand
CCATCATATGAACTACACTTCTTTGTCCTCCTAAATTATCCTGCGATTTGGTACATCTTCAAGTCCTCAAAAGGTCCTTATCGCTTTTAAAATGCATATTTTACCTTAAAATGCATCTTTTAGCATATGTTTTATCTGAGAGAAAAGCGCGCAGGAGGCTGAACCTAGACTGTATGTAGGGAGGGTGCTCTTAATAGTTTTGTTCCAGTGCTGGTCAAATATTTTGAGCCAACTCCACAACGATCCACTGGAGGGCGCATAATACACCATTTACTTTTTCAAAGAGGTGAATAATAATAATAATGTTAACCACTAGGACCCACGAAGGGTTCAGTATTTTGTACGGAAGCACTATTTTTAGAACAATGGTTAAACAAGGAGGTGATTTTTTAAAGATCACACACAACCACCAAATTTCTCCCCAATTACCCCAATGGACCTCAGGAGAGCTATAGAACCCATAAGTTTGACCTACTGCAACGGGATTACAGGAATCCCGAGTGATACCCATTGGCTAACGAGCCTCCTAAATGCCCGGGAGGAGGCTGTGAGTGAGTATTGTATAATTATATGCTTGAAAAAATCCCAGAAAAAGCCGGTGACTGGAACTCGCAACCTTTGGGTTGGCAGACAGGCGCGTTACCACTCTGCTACCGTCACTTCCTGGAAGAGGAGAATAGTAAATAAAAATATTATTCGTAACAGCTACGATTATAATGCAGTTATACGTAGTTATATAAATATTTATTGTACTATATTCATAGTAGGGCCCCTGCGGTACAGTAAAATCCCTTTACTCTGAAGAAGTGACACAGCAAATAACAACACAGGAGTTATCATGGTGTGTTTTTCCTAGCCCTTGAACGATCTAAGAAATATTTTTTCCCACCTAACCACCTGTTGAAAAAAAATTACAGGAAGAGGGGAGCTATTATGAGAAAGGTCGTTTTTTGTGGATACCGTTGTTGAGACCGCAGAGCCGCGATGGAGGGATGGAATGCAAGTCTCGACCCTCTGCTACCTGGTCCGCCCACACTAACCTTCTTTTCTCCAGAGGTAGGGGTAGATGAACAGGTACTTTCTTCCCAAGTATTTATAAAAAAATGTGTCTGATTTTATGAAAACACATCTGATTGAAGTAAAATCACTTTCAACCTGCAGATAATGCAAATCCTGAGTGACAGAAAAAAATCAACAAAGGTCTGATTGAAAATTCTTTACAACTTTCACGCTGTGGACAGAATAGTGTGTCGAATTACAGATTACCACTTTTCGTTCCATTTTCATCTATTTATATATCTGCGACTGCTTTAAAAAATACTATTTAGTTTTCTTAAATAAATCTCTGATCCTCACTACGAAAATGACCTTATATTAGTTTTAGAAGGTTGAACCTTTTTTTAGTAGATCGTTCGAGTTGCAATCAGAAAAAAATACTATATAGATATATATATTAGTTCTATATATTTGTATACAAATATATGAAACTAATCTAATAGTAAAGGTATAAATCTGACATGTCATCAGCAGTTTCCTAATGAATACAAGTAGTTCCTCAACGAAGTGAATTATTAAAAAAGACAAAAAAAACAAAAAAAAAACACCAATGTAGAAGTGATAACTAACATATTATTTGTAGAACTTACTAACAACGTAAATCAATAATTCATGTTTTATATTTCTATATATTACCATTCACTTCAAAAAAGTCATCCGGATTCGAATAAATGAATAATAATCAAACCATTTTAAAATAAATAGTTGAATTAATAAATTTAATAAGTAAATCAGGATTTTACCTTTACAAAAGTAATACAACTGCAGCAACATAAACTTTTTATATTTTTTTATTAATTATTAATAATAACAATATTGATCCAATTAGTCTTAATTCTATATTAATGCATATAACATTTAGGCCAGCGCAGCCTTCAGTAAGGACTATTTTAATTTTATTTTTGGAGCCTCAAATTTATTGGTATAAATGTGCTGACTATTATATATTATAAGCCCAGGTCAGATATTTATGAAAATATTACCATAATATTATAGTTTGGCCCCGAAATAACTGAACTCATAGAACATTTCAGTAAAAATGTTAATTTTAAAAACGATGTCTATGCAAAGATATCCGATTTATTTACGAGTCATAAAATGAAACGCGATTATACACAATATTTATTTTATTTTTATTTTCCCAAAAATTCCTCACTACTCCAATAACAGACTGCTATCGATGGCGAGACGGCATAGGATAGTGAATTATTTTTTCCTCAGACCACATCTTGAAGTGATGGTAACCAAGGAATGAGCACGGATCCCCGTCACTAAATCGGTTCCTGCCACATCGTCTCGCTATGACCAGACCACATTCGTTATCTAACTCATTATATAAAAGACCACCAATCGTCCAACTATAAACTATTAATTTCCTTCAATGGAAGCGGTCAACCAGGTGAAAGAGAAAACCATCGAGAATTACCGATTAAGTAGCTAAATATATTTTCAACTATCATATTTCTTATAAAGTAAGAAGATAAATAATTAAACTATAGAGAATATTACGCCATACTGGTCTTCCTGCTTTATGATGCAGGAAGAAAAACAAGTTCTTTGAAAGTAGTTCCACTTTCAACAACAAGAAATGTTACGAAACTAAAGCATCAAAACAAGAATGGTATTTAGAATTCTGAAATAAAGGTGACCAACTAGTGACGTAGCATATATTTATATCGATTAAATGTCATAATAGAAGATAACAACAAAAGAAACTAAGCAAACAAAATATATGCAATAACAATGACCAAGCCCCCTGCCTTACTCATATATAGCGTTTAGTAGAGACTTGAAATAAGACGAAGCGCAGGAAAACGTAAAGGAGATCAAGTGGATGACGCAAGATTTAAAGACGAAGTGGCAGGTAAGAAATAATAATAGTAATGGGTCATTTTAAAATTGTTGACGAAATTTTATTGAGACTGTGGATTTGTACAGCAATTTCGTGTCTAAAGCGCTTTCAGTTCGAATTAGGCCCAGGTAGGTTGAATTTTATTTCGTTGCAAGCCTTCCGGATAAAACTAGAACTTCCCCTAGAGTAGCTGAAATAGGTAGGTAAGCTGTAGAATAACCCGACTTCCCAGCATTCAATTGGAGAACTAATACAGACGTGAAACTCCAAACAAAAACAACAAATGTTATAGAAAAAGAATGTGTAGTTAAAGAACGCTCTGGAAGACAATAATTTGATTTAATATGTGACATTATTTGACTCGAATGTGTTTTTCACTATGGCAAGTTTGTAATAAAAGGTTTCGCTTTCGATTCTAAAATATAAAAAATACTAATTTTCATTCTTATGGTCTTTGACCAAATAGTGAAATTCTCGACAGAAAATAAATCAATTATTCATCACACATTGTGAAAGCGCAATAAATCGTTTGAACACGAGAGGACCTGTCGAAAGAGAAAACCTTAAGTAAAGAATGGATAGAGCATTTGCGAATAATAATCAGTAATAACTATCCACATTCCACAAGAATATTTGAAATGCATACTGAATTAAATATAGACACCGTACAGGATTACATATATAACTGTCTCATTCTTCCAGTCTTGCCCCAACTCATTAAACCCTCAAAAATAAAAAACTACACGAAAAATACAACCCGTAGATTTAAACATAACTCAATGGTATGGGTAATTGCATGCTACTTAATGATACATATTTTATTCCATCCAATGTTATGTGTTTTGTTTTAATTCAAAAATGATTTAGTTTTTCTTTTTTTCTCCTTTGCTCCTAAGAAGAATGAGTGCAACAATGATTGAAAATACAACTGGTAGGTTGAAAAAAAAAATGAACCCAACTATCGTAATTCAATTTTCATAAGAATGCCTTACTGCAAAAAATAGATCACATATACCAGAATGTTGAAGAGGGTATTATCCTTCGGTATGGACTACATCAGTTTACGTGTGATAACCAATATACAGTCTCGAAGCGCCCACATGCGAAAAATGTGACAATATAGCACTACCAGTAAAAGAGTTAGAATTAAATAATTAGAATAAAAATACAATTTTAAATAAATAGAATAAAAATTAAAATAACATTTTTTTTGAGAAAAATACTTATGAAAACAGATTTTTTTTTTTTTAATATGAACTTTTATTGAAATAATACAATCTGCCACACTCAAAGGTTAAGAGTATTTAGACTGTAAGTACTCCGTCATCCGAAATATTGGAAGAAGACAGTTGACCTTATGTAATACATTTTAGGAAAATAGCCCGGGTGGCGGTCAAGTCAAGTACAAAATAGTTTTCTTACTATTTAGTACCAGACTTGACCGCCACCGAAATTGTAGAACCTACAATTTAAGAGAAATATTGCTATATCATAGTAAAATATCCACTCCGCTCAAATTCTTGAAAACTGCACGATATTAGATCAGAGTATATATAATTATTATTTATTCAATCCTTTGGAGTAGAGGCTGAAAAACGAATGAAAAGTTATTAGTCAAATATACAGCCAACTATTAGGTGTAGAATTAAATATTATAACAACTATTTATATTAATATATTTAAAAAGAGATACCATATCTAAATAAAGATTAAATAATGTTGAAATACCGCAGATAGTTCAAAGTTAGGGGCTGAAAAAGAGGTCAAATGATAAGAATATCGTTTACTGATAAGGGATGAAACCTGATATCGTGGTTTGCAATCGAATTTTAAGTTGATTAATCACTGGTATCATTTGGTGAGCTGTTTCTGTTGCTATCAATTAGCAGAGATAATAATGACGACATCTATTTAATCAACATTATACGACTACAAAACGAGACAGCATGGAATCTATTCAAACATTAAAAATGGTTTTGTGTTCAAATATATATAATCCATTGAAAACGCTAGTATAAAACACATTAAGTATTGAGGTTTAAAAATAATGACTAAATGACTCATTCCGACATTTTTAAAAGTAAAATTACAACCGAAGTTTTAATTTATTATTTATTTATGTTTTTAGTAATATTAAATCTTAAAAGTAGGTTATTTTGATCCTGATTTTGAACTTTTTTGATATCCTGCATTTTTTACCTACTTTTAAAAAGTTTGAAAAGTCTGAAATTTTAAACTCAGCTTCCTTATAGTATAAAAGAAAGGAAAAAACGATTGTTTACATTCTTTATAGATACCCAATTATTTTTTTTTTTCGTTCCTTGAATTTGGAACTATGTTTCGAGACTCAAGGTTTTTTTTAAGACTATCATCAGTGTGAAATCAGACTTAAGGAATCATATACTGTCAAAAACATTTATTCATAAAATTATCAGATACCATGTTTTACAACGGAACACCTCATATCTTTCATTCATGCTGTAAAATGACTTAAACCTAAAATAAAAAGAAATATTAAATATAAAATAATTACTTGCATATTAGTAAACATACAGCATTTTCTGAAATAGGCAGATCACGAAACATACCTGAAACAAAGAAGAAATCTACAGTTAGATAAAATTAAATTAAATAGTAAACCTTAAAATTATGAATAATAAAAATAATAATTTACTGAATATAAATGGTGTACTATCTAAGATAAAATATTTAAAAAAATTACAATCTCTTAACTATTTTTTTTTTTTAGTAAAATATCTGAAAACAATAATAATTTATTAAGCTCATGTGACAAATGAGTAACTATTTCTTGAATTCATTACATGGTGAATTATAGTATTCGATATCACTTTTTTTTGAGAAATAATATTAATTCTTTTGTTGTAAAGAGTGCATACTTACATATCAAATAGAAAATATATAAAAATGCATTTTTATTCGACCTCCAACTACACCTATCTGCTTAAAAAAAGTAAATTTATTATGAAGTCTTCTCTTTAATTTAAATCATTAGGATTTTATTCTTCCATAATTTCCTTTATTATATAATTCTATATAATTACATATGTGACGTGAATTATTCTTTCTCAAATGACTCACTGTTCATTTTATGCCATTTCTGTAGTCAATTTTTTTTTATAAATAAAATATATGAAGGCGTAAACTTAACAATAAGTTAGTTCAGAATATGGGGAAGAATAAAACAATGTAAACGAATAGAATAATAAAGAAAGTTATTATTCATGAATAAAAACTAATACAAACATAAAAAAAAAAAAGGAGAAAAGAAATATTGTCCGGAAAGATTTTTTTTTCAGCCAATAACAAACAGGTGTACAAAGTTAAACCTGAATCCGAAATGTCATTCTAGTGTCGCGTTAATTAGCCCTCAAAGGTAAGAGAGGAGAAAGGAAACCAACTTATTTAATCCAAGACTAATGACAGTTTATATTATATAAACATATGTATGTATGGAATAGACGATTTATTTAAAACAAAATGGAGGTATGTAATATAAAAATAATTTGAAAAAACATATAATTATAATAAATAATACATATAACAATCATTGAATGAGATCAATAAGACTTCTACAGGTCCCAACCTAGAAACCTGACACAGCTGATTCTACTATTAGAAAGCGAACAAGGGACAGATATCTCGTACTTTCTAGATAAATATAATGGCATCTGATCGAGATAAGGTCAAGCAGGAAGTATCACAATGGAAGGTCGCTTGACCTATAACACTTCTTAGTTAAATAGCACTGATTCATCATAATTCGTAGTAAATATCAATTATAGTTAACGATTAAAATAGTATGTAGTTTTACCAGGACTTGCGGCTGCTAGGAATAACAACATAATCAAATCCGTAATAGAAAGTTGCTTGTTCCAAACAGCCCCATTTTCTTTTCTCGTTAATGAACCTATTTCAATAACACGCAATCGTCCCAGAATTTTTAAACAATCCCATTACAATCCCTACCGGTTTATTGTAGAATGTAGTCAGACCTGACACAGGCAGTCAATCCAATCCTCAGTACTTACTTTAAAACCAAAATTGGTGCGATCAATTGAAAAAGCAGCAGAAGTAAGGTAAAGAAACAAATGCTAACGGACGGATCTTTTGCTTATTCGAAGGAAAAATTAGAGACCTTACTTTGTCAGATTTGAGGCGGAAGTGGGTGCCAGTTCAATTTTGGATTCAGGACTGTATTTTATATTACAAAGCAGATTTCGACCTTCTCACTTTAGTTACCTGAGTAACTTGAAGAACAATCTACGCTTCCTGAGGCTGTTGTAGCTGAGGGAGTTAAGGCGTAACCTATGCAATCTCATCAGTGCAACGGCGCCTATTCAATTCCGTCCTGGACGGGTTGACTTTTATTTTAAAACGGTTCCACGGAATAAAAACTCGACCCTCCCACTCTATAATTGATTATAATGCGTTCGTTATTTCTAAGATGACTCAGATAAAAGAGGAGGTAGGGAGTATAAAATAAATTAACTCTAGGTTTCCTATTTCAGAGAACTATATAGCGTAGTTATAATCTATAAGACAACGGGACCCATTTAGAGAATTATTCGAATCTAAAGAACTAAAAATATGACAAATAAAACCATAAAGAGTCACATAAATACAACGCAACACCTCTCAGACAGCACACTTCTTAAAAGATCTGACCGACGTTACAACAATGTCGTTGCATGGTTGGAATATTAAAAAATCTATTGAATCATTTAGAATAAATTACTTTGTCACACTTTGATACCAGGCAATATGTTTGATGTAAAAACACAAGATTTATTGACTAACATCGAACACTATCGAAGTAACGATCATCGCAACAACTTTTGATTATGTAGCCAAATATACAGAATAATTAATTTTTAATTTTGTGAGGGATCTTCTTTAACCATTAAAAAATACAATTAATATAATATAAATACGTAAGCCTAATCTAGGAGCTGCATTATACAATTGAATATTTTGTAGTCAAAGTGGACTCATTGTCCATTATGCTCATTATTAGTAATGTAAGAGCTGCATACTTGTAACAAGTAATTGTCGAATATAACAAATAACAAAATTCTCACATGACTTCATCGCGGAAATACAGATTCAGAAAACATTAATAAGATCATACATACAAAATTCCAATATGTGATACAAGGAATCAATCTTTTGATAATTCTTACCAAAATACATCGCAATAGAACTATTGCACACACAAAAAAAACATGAACTATCACAGATAAACAGGACATTATGGGCAAAACATTCACACAAATGTGGTACCACTTAACTGTCAATTAGACAGCCGCACTACAAGATTTCTCTTATGCTTTCTCTATACAGAACCCAATTTAAGTACCTCCTCAAAATGCTACAAGAATGTGGTGAAACCAATCGAAAAAGCCTTGGGTTATAGAAAGCTATTAACTCATCAACTGTCCCAGATTTTCTAGGAAATAGAAAATAGCACGCCTAAAACGAAAGAGATTTCGCTACAAACACCAACTAAAATTGATGTTACATTTGGTTTTGTTTTTTTTTCTGAATTTTTAACATTTTTGAAAATATTCTGCGCATGTAACCTTTTAGTTTCCGATCAGGCCATGAAATATCACGTTTCAGGTTTAATCCCCTTTTTATCTTGAATGCTGTGTTGGCCGCGTGCTTTTTTTTTCTTGGCATTCTTAAGCTAACGCTCCGAAGCCGCATTGAGGGTGAAATCAATTTCTGCTGATCCTACAAGATACAACTTATAATATAAGAGGGTACAATCAAAATTGAGTAAGTCCATCAACCTGCATTTTAAATTACAAATTATATTATCAAAGCTTTAGTGATAAATACCCTGTTGTAATTAGGTCCAAAGTTTGCAAAGGAAAATAATATAATATTTACACAATGTTTATTATACAGAAAATAATATTACCCAAACAACCATTTAAATCGATACCTACCTATAAATCTACTTTATAAGTAGATAATAGAAAACTGTTATTAATATTATTGGATTTTTATAATATTCAATTCTTTTTGTAATTTAATTAATATTAGAAAATGACATACGATTTGTTGGAAAATTTATTTTTTGTTGCTATTTCATCTTTTTTTTTATTTCTTTTTTTTTGTCATTTTATGTTTTTAAGTTTCTTTTAAAAATGGTAAATATGTATATGAGCATTAATTTCTCTTTCTTGTCAAATACTTTATTAGAAGTTAGTTACCTGATGACGTATGCTATGATAGGGATTATTTTTTCAGTTCCTTTTTATTTATTATTTTCTTTGTTTTTAAATTTATATAAAACATTATTAGATGCCTATAATATTCATTTAAAAGTTGTAATTAATAATTTTAAAAAAAATCATTTTCTTTTTCTTTTTGTTTAATATATATGTATATATATTTTTGTTCAATTTATTACTACCAGAGATGTTTAATTATTTTAATATTTTTCCTTTTTAAATTTGTGTTTATTACTCTGAGGTACTAAAGTCCATTTTCAATGCCTATTATATTTACTGTTACTTGTCCCAGAATATTATTATTATTATTTACGTCAATCAAAGTACAAAGACCCATAAACACTAGAATAAGTACTAGGACTGAGTAGAAGTATAAGTTTGTAAAAAGATCCCTAGTATAAGCACCAAAACTTAAAACATTAGAAGTCTTACACTTTAAAACCCCTAAAGTACAAGTACAAAGACCAGTAGAAATAAATATTGTGCAAAATATTACTATTTCTTCTTCCCTTCAAGTAATTTTTACTTTGTATTATCAACAAATAGAATATCTATTGACTTGGTTTTTGATTCATGGTAATACCCAAGCAAGTTGTCTAAAATTTATTCTAAATATCTGAAAATGACAAAAATATATTTATAATACTAATATAATATTTAAGGTTGATAAGATAATTTTAAACTGCAATAACTTCAGAATTTAATACAGGAGGCCATAATATCAAGAAATGTTAGAAGAGGAATAATAGTAACACTAGTTAATTTAAATTTACATCATAATTTAAAATAAAACAACATAAGTTAAGATAGAGGTTTTTTTAAAAAATATTTAAAAATATATTTCCTTTGGAAAAACCTATCGTGGTAATATGGGAATTTTTTAAATAAACATTTTAGGAAAATATTTTTTTCCTGAATTAATAATTCTATATAATAACATTTCTACTTATTTTATTTTGTCTTTTAAAGAAAGCGATAAACAAAAAAATAATAGTAAAAACATATGTTTAAGACTATGTGACCTTGTTATTGCAAAATAATAGAATGTGGCAAGCGGTTTTAGTTTCACAGACGCCTTAAAAGAAAATTGTGTCAAGCTCAAAACATTTCACTACTATAAAGCTGAACAATAGACTCGATATTTTTAAATAAGGACATTCGGTGCAAAAACCGCAACAGCGGTTGATCTTATCCAATACTCGAGCGGAGTCTCATGTTGAAGAATATGGAATTTATTTTGATGCGGGTAGTTACTAACGCCGCTGATGGGCGACTATTAACGAATGCAATGAGGGTACGGACCTATCTCGATGCGGAGAAAAAAAAAATAATGGCGCCGTCACGACTGCCTCGGACGACGAACAATTAGGAATAATTCAGGCAATGGAGGAAGAGCTACTCTTCGTAGTTGTAGCCCACTTAAGGCCTTCCAACTTCCAAGATTCTTTAAGCCACATACCGCTGGAAGAGAACGATTAAAATGAAAAGAAACAATTTAAAATACCGTAACAATTGAGATGTTGCGATAGTGGAAATGTTTCTATTATTATATATACTAATATAGGAAAAACAAATAGTATTTAGATAGCTTCTAAAAAAAAATATATATATATATATATTTACACAAAATCATCAAAAATCTTGTATTCAGAACTTAGTAAAGATATGGTGTTTCAATGTGGTCAGTGTCTCCATTTAGCATCTAGTTCATTCGACAACTAAATGAAAGACTAGAGCCTCGTTTAAAGATATTGGATGTATTATGATACATATGATACCCAATATGTTGGGGGTTACCGAAACTAAGATAAATACACATACATAGTAAGTGGGCTAATATACTAAAAAGTTTTGTCCGGTGTCAGACTCCAAAAATGTATGGTGGAATATCAGAACGAAAAAAACAAAACAAAAAAAAACATAATAATAAAATAAAAAGTACTCCCTATATGCCTAGGAATAGTTAAGTTTATCTAGAGGAGATACATTATTTGGATATTTTATTAAATTTCTGTATAATCACTCATATCAAAAGGCTAAGTAAAAAAAAAGGAAAAAAAAAAACAAACTAGAAAGCTAAAGTGTCAAAAGATATCTATCTATATCTTTAACACTTCCTGAGATACAGGTTCTTATTTGTTTTTTGTGTTTTTTTTTTATGATCCCCTTCCTGGTAATTTCCAACTTAAGATTCGAGGGAAGGGAGGTGGCGTAAAGAGACTATCTTACCACCCTATTCTCACCATGGTGAGGGGTCAATTTTTCATTTAATGTGACCGACCAGAAATAAAAGTTACCCTCCCTCAGGCCCGATTCGAACCGGCACCACTGCCGTTACTAGGTTGCAAAGACCTACGCCTCAACTCCCTCAGCCACAGACGAAGTTAAATTTATCAAATAGCGAATATTCAACATCTTGTTAATTTATTTTGAGAAATTCATGAAAACTTGTACTCTTAGGAAGATAATTATAAAGAACTACTGTGCGGTACATTAAGTAGCAACAACTTGAGAAACTAATAGACATCTACACGTTTTTTCAGTTCCAGAGATACAGTTGTTCAATAACTAAATTTTTTTTTTTTCAAATAACGAAAAATAAACATTTTGTAAAATTATTCTGGTAATTACCATGAAACTGCGACTATTATGTGTTTGAGATCAGCAAGTCTACTAGTTTCTGAGATATCGAATTTGTTTTAAAATGAGCGAAAACATTAGGTCTGTTTAAGTATAAAATGAACTTCTGGTGGCTAGTTCTATAAATTGTGCAAAAATCAATTATCACTTTTCTGAACCCAACAAACAATGAATCTGGTAAATTGAGCCTTTTATACTTTTACTATTGGCTAGTATCATACTATAATAACTAAATACCGTCATATTAAACAGATCATTTCCCTCTATTAAAAATGTTTATCAAATATTCATATTAATACATCTTGTATAAACATCAGCTTAATTTATTCAAAAGAAATGAAGGATATTAAAATTAGCATTTGGAAAATACAAGGATGATTTCAAAGTTATTTTTATTGCCGCATTCTGATTTCTCATTTTTAAATTTAATGATCTTACCTGTTATCCATGTTTATCTCAGATCAGAATCTCATCAATTCAAACTAATCCAGAAATACTCCGACCTTATACATTTATTAATTACAAATTATTTTCTTCAAAATTTCAGGAAGAAAATTATCATTATGAGCGCGTATATAAACAATTCAGACTTAATACAGGATCATTATTCTAGTCGATTAGGTGATTACAACAAAAGCAGTTATTAAAGGAGTTTTATCGTGAATTAAAACGTTATCGTATAATGTTTGGAAAAAGTGGACGCTAACAAGTTTAAGTGGTTATATTAGTACACCAATTTATTCCTGCAACACTAGTCACAGGATAATAAAGATTTTTGTGTATATGAACTCATCAGTATGCATACCGTATCTAAGATGCTTCGAAAATCTATTTAGCATTTTCGCAAGTGTTATAAATCTATTAATAAAGAGAATTACTAGAAAATACGAGACTACACTGTAAGCTATATAAAACTGAGAATATTATTAAATTCACAAACTTTTAGTAACCAGTTTACATGCATAAACTCTCACAATAATAAATGAATGTATTTCGAGATGGAGAAAATTCGAAAAATATGAGAATGTTTTAATGGTCTATAGATGAAAAAAAATTTATGAAAATATTAACTAATTGTGGTCTAAATAAAACGTTTTCCTCTTAATATCGTAACTCCTTATCATTTTTAATCATTGATCAACTAATGAAAAACGAAATCAACTGTAAAACAGACCTCAAACCACAGTTCCTATGGTACAGTTGTAAAAAAAATAGCTTAAGTGTAACAATAATTTTTTTCCCGGGTTTTTATTGTTCTGAGCCACTGCATTCCAACATCAGAGAGAATAATTGAGGAAGAGGAGAAAAACTTTATTAAAATACAAAGTTGTGCTGTCCAACTTCATTGGTTGCTAATCAATCACACAGCATACTTATTTAAGCCTAATCAGGCACTATTTTTAATATTACGATATATAAGCCTAGAGAAGTAGATAATAATAAAACAATAATTATAAACATTAGCAATATATAACATCAAAACATGACTTTTTTTTCCCCCTTTTTCTTTTTCTCTTTTTCATGATTTTTTTCCTCCTTTTCTATTGAGTCCTTAAGACAACCAGTTTATTTAGAAAATTAAAATTATTATTGTAAGAAAATATTTATTGCAAATGAACAAGATTATGGTGTTTTATGTAAAATAATAATAAAACTTGGCATACGTTGTTTACATTAAAAGACCCAACCAGTAAAGTATTGTTTTGGATGTAACTAGCCTTTAATAAAAATATTTAGACCTCAGGACAAGATATGACAAGCCTCATAATGCAAATTTATCAGTCAAGCAGTTTCGATATATTGTATAGCTCTAATTAAATAACTTATAAAATTACCTTAGTAGCAACTAACTGTCTAATTTATTTTTAGTAATTATTATTTATTGATAGTTATTGGCTTTTAACTTATACCTACCCATTTATTCCTTTGTTTTTCTGTTTGTTTTTTTTAATGTTTACAAAAATATTTTGTCATTTATTTATTTTTCAAATTCAAATAAAATATTTTTAAGAAATTCATGTTTAGTGATAAATTAGATAAAAGAAATATGGGATAAATCAGAGATTAAAACATACACGAGGAATAATAAAATATAAAAATTATGTAATTGCTAGTTGTAGATAATAGTTTAGTTATATAGTGTTCAATGATATTTAGGTAACAAAATAAAAAATGTATTAATATTGTATCCAACTGTAGATTAATAAGTATGATGTGACATCAAGCTTGTAAGAAACAAAGCATTTCTCTCGCTCATATTTCATTTAATAATAAGTTAAAAGGTTGGAATCATGGTGTTAGATAAACTAACCCTATAGCTTTTTATAGAATCAAAGGAGCATTTTTAAAAAAAATATGGCTTATTACAATCTTTCCCCAAGTCCCAAGTTTATTCTTTATGTATGCTTTGTTCCAACTGGTTATTTTAAAGTTATATATCAACATAAGGCTAAAATAAAAATATTTTCTATTGTCTCCTGCGCAGGGACTACTAATGGGAGGAGTGAAATGAAAAAACTATCTGAAAAACAAGAAAGAAAGGAAACCTTGACTCGAGATATACCGGTACAGGTTGCAAGTGGAGGGGGTAGCATTCCTTCCAGGAGATCTCACCTCAGCACACCTTGAGCTTTCAACGCTAAAGCAGGTCATGGTACAGTCTGTACATTTCATTTTAAGGGTTTCACGTGGGTTGAAAGAAAGTGCTGACACCGGAGGATATTGGAACAACGAAAATAGATAGGATTGTGGCCCAACGAGTTTTCGAAAATAGATATAATCCTTGCTAATTAGTCAAGTGCTACCCAAGACTTAAGAAGAATTAAGTTCTTAGTTGAGTTAAGGTTTGTGGCTTTGTATAGAACTAGGCAGAAATCCACCTGCTCTCTACAACCTTTCCATTCACCCTTTCTCTACCTGAGGTCAGATATGATATTAAGGGTATTCAAGATGTTGTGTTAAATGTAAAATGATTTACCATGTTAAATGTTATTAGTATAGCATTGTGAGCATCCCTATTTAAAGTCATAATAAATAGTAAATGCATAAGAGCTCCTAGTGGATTTTCTGAGCAACTGTTTTAGTAACCTTTCCTTCCAAAACTTCATGTTATTGTTTACTTAATAAGTTTTGATTATATTAATTTATAACAACATGCCTAAAATAAGTGAAAAGTAGAAGTGTAAAAGTTTGGCTACTGATTGTCTTTTTTAAAAAAATTCAAAACACAAGGCAAAAAAAAACACAAACTACGAGCAAGTAACCTAACACGGCAACAAACAAAACGGTGACAAGCTCAGCTATTCTATTTCGTGTCGTCGTCATTCTCCATTTAACAGACTCTCAGCCATGTTACATGTTATATCGTTTTAACATGGTAAAAGAAGGAAATATTTCTCCATTTAACATAAGTCTTTCCATTTAACATGGTAAACTAAAGATCATGAATACCTCTATTGAACACAAGACACTTTGAGGATAGGCTGAAAATATAACCGGTAAACGAATAATTAAAACTATGAATGAAACTTTTATCAAAAATTTATTTTATTTATTAAGTAATCTTCTTTTTCGAAGGCACTATATTTATAATATTTTTTTTACTTTTCTTCTGGTATAGTGAGTTAATTTATACCTTGATATTTCGAAAATGTATTATTAATTTTAGATTAATCATACAAGCAGTTGCCAAACTGGGGCTGCCTCAAGCGTAAATTACTTTATCAAAATATTATAAAAATAAAAAATTAAATTAAATTAAAATAGAAAAATATACGGTGTAATCTAAAATTTATTATGCACTAATTTTTTTTTCTTCACCTATATATTCAATCACTCTGAGAAAAATGTTTTGCAATACATTCTTCTTTGCAATGTTTCAGACCGTCCGCCCATCTTAAGGCAATTTTTTTTTAAAGTAGTTACATAGTGTTTTTATTATATACTAATTAATTATCTGCATGTATTTAATCTATTAAATTTAAATTATATTAATTTTACTGCAAAAAAAGGCAAAATTTGTTTTATTTTCACGTAAAAATTTGTATTATTGATAATTTTGCATACCTTTCACGATTATAATTATTTTTTATTAAAAGTTTCTAACGTTTTTAAAATATTTGTTTAATGGTCATTTTTGTTTTCCTTTGGTAGGACCAAAATAAGAATTGCGAATTACAAGCCAACTCATTTTAGAAAAATCAAAGTATTTTTTGGAATATAAATCAAATTAAGTAACCAATAACGTATATTGAAGAACTTTGTAATGAACCTAAAATTGAATAAAAGAATCATTAAAATGTATGTAAGCAAAATATAAAAATAATAACTTTCATCTGAATATATATTTGCAATCATATAAAAAAATTGATAAAACTTTTTCATTTTTGTTCTTTTAATCTATATATATCTCTGCTTAACATGAATAGTGGCATCTAACCATGATAAATCTGACCAAAAAAAAAAAATTATTTTGAATTTGACTTATCCTATCGATACAGTTTACTCTACACCTGTTACTTTTGACAACTCTACTTGCTTTGGGACAGTCTCTCAAGGGACCAAAGTAGAGAAAACAATCCCCGTTTACAACAATATCTTTAGAACACATCCATTTTAAAAATAAACACACATTTATTTTTTTTTTAAGATGTGCTACTATTCAAGCAAAGCAACAATATGATCAAAACACCATTGTCGGGATTACTATTTATTATTATGTTAAAAATCTAAATTACATAAACTTAGCAAAAATAACTTTTCTTGTTTTGATCGCCCAATATTTCAGACTTACTAGATTTTCTCTTTTCGATGGCTCTTAGTAGTGCTAGTTTGGAGTTGGATTTTCCTTGAAATAATTATTGCCAAAAATTCAGAGGGTACAAACAAATCTTAGAAAAAGGGCATTTGATTGAAATTAAGCCTGCATTTATAAATTATATCTACCTTGAAATATTTTTTTAAAAAATCAACTTTATTCCATATCCACCTTTATAACTTATTGATCTTTCACTGCTAGTTAATTTCCTTTTTATATCACTTATATGAAATGTTGATGTTGCATAGTCAATTTAGTTTAAGTAATTTTTAAAAATAAAAATAATTGAATAATAAAAAAACTCATTACACAAGCGATATTACTTTGCAAATATTTCTTAGTTCAGTAATATGATCATAACCAATTTTTAAAATTATAATGGAATAAGAAAAACTAAAAAGTATATTCAACTCCATAAAACTAAAGAGGACAAGATACGGGTTCGAGTGGTCTATTATTCTAAATAAATAACAAGCTGTGAAAATAGAATTATTTGGCAAAAATCAGTAAACATCGGGTGAAATAATCGTGTTACAGCCGCCAGTGCCATTCTCCCCAGCGGGTAAACAATTTGCGCTATTACAAAAGTAGTTAGTGATCAACTGATCATGAAGAAATCGTAAAGCGTCAGGTTCCACAGTTGGGATTTTTATTTAGAAAGCTCCCTATAACTAAATAGAAATCTGTATATAATAATAATAATAATGATTAAAGTGCGCGTAGTAAATTGGTTAATCCATTAGATTATTATTACAGCATCAATTTTTTTAAAAAGTTTAAAACCATAAAGAAAGGTGATTACGAGCGTTCTGGACATCAGAGAAAACGAAACATAGTGACTCAAACCAAGACATTGAAATTTTAAAATCAGAATTTAAATTCTTCTGACACAGTGGTAGCATAAAATTAAGAAAAATCACGATCTTCCGTAAATTTAACAAAAATTTATAAAGCGAACTCCAAAAACTGGAGATCGCAAACTTTTTTTATATACCTGAATTATATTTTGTGTTGAACATAACAAATAATACCCCAAAAAAATGCATAATGGCGGCGCTGCGTACATCATAGCCAACAAAATATCACACATTAATAACTTTTTTGAGCAGGAAATATTATAATTTAATAGGAAGTGAAATAGCTACGCAGTCAAACAAACCACAAAGGCCAGACAACGGTTCCTCGATTTTCCAAGGGCTGAATCAGCAGGAGGTATTCATAGTACAAGAGCCCAAGAGGAGAAAAAAGGCAGTTATCTCACCCCAATTTTTGATTACTTCAATGAAAACTATGTATAATTACTAGTCAAAATTGATGAGTCTGCCAAGTATAGGTAGGGGGAATAAAAAATGGTGGCTGTTTCAAAACCTTAAAACAACATAAAATTTTCATTCGGATCTCTATATCTTAAAAACTACCAACAACACTAGAAAATCTAAGAGAAAATTGCATAAAGATGAATAAATTCACTGAAATATTAGCCCTAAAAGAACTATTTATGTCCAATATTTCTCGAGATATAACTTTTTAAAAAGCAAAATTTCTTAAAAATCTACTGAAAGATTAGTACTTAGTTAATTTATTTTGAGAAATCTATATCTCAGGAACTATGTGACGTACAGATGTCTATTAGCACTCAAATTAAAGTTAGATTAATGGACTATAGAAGTATATGATCTTTACCTTCGTAGGAATAGTAGTTTTCATGATATTTGCTAAAATAAATTGATTTATTGTTGTTCGGACAATAAGTTTGATTTATGTAAAACCATTTCAGAAACAAGTGGACGTACAGATGTCTGCCAGCGCTCAAATTAAAGCTAGTTAAATTTGCTACAAAATAGTTAATTATGTTTACCTTTGTAGGAGTAGTAGTTTTTATGATATCTGATAAAATAATCTCACAAAATGTTAATTTCTAGTTGTTCGTATAAAATGTTGGATTTTTGAAAAAATATATCTCTAGATCCATAACACGCATACATGTCTGCCAACACAAAATAAAGAAAATTTAACTTACTATAAAGTAGTTTATGACACTTATCTTCGTAGGAGGAGTAGTTTTTATGATATTCAGACATGAATATAAATTTGGCAAATGAAAATTTGTCCGAACAACTATAAATCAATTTATTTTAGCAAATTTCATGTAAACTATCACTCCTACAAAGATAAACATCATAAACTACTTTATAGCTCATTGAACTAGGTTTAATTTGAGTGCTAATAGACATCTGTACGTCAAATGGTTTTTGAGATATAAATTTTTCAAAATAAATTCACTAACTACTGATCCTTCAGTACGTCCCATACAACATTTTTATGAAATTTTGCTTTTTAAAAAGCTATATCTCGAACTACTATTTAACGTAAATAACTCTATTAGGGCTCATATTTTAGAAAATTTACTCTTCTTTAAATGACATTCTCTTAGGTTTTCTTGTGTTGTTCCTACTTTTTAAGATATAGAGCTCCGAATGAAAAATTAGTTTTTTTTTTATCGCTTTGAAACAGTCGCCATTTTTTATTACCCCTACCTATACTTGGCAGAATCATTAATTTTAACAATTAATTATAAATATTTTTCATTAAAGTAATCAAAAATTGGAGTGAGATAACGGCCTTTTTTCTCCTCTTGGGCTCTTGTACTCTCGCGTTTGTGAAGTATTTAAGAGCTATGCTCCCCATTATCATTAACCTATAAACAAATAAAAAAAAAAAAATGTAATAAAAATAAATATAAAAATCTAATCATTTTAACAAAGCAATAGATTAGAATTTTTTCGAGACCATAAACTTGTCAATTATAAATAGGTTAGAAAATATAACATGTACATCAATAACAGCTTGGAATACGAGTGGGAAAAAATATTTCCATTAAATTCTAACTGTTTCATAGTCATCAGGATAAAAAATAAAATGGTATAATAAAAATTGTAAAGAAATTGTAGTGTGAATTTTATCAACAAATGCAATGCATATGTTAGTATCAAAGAGATACGATAAGAGTTATTATTGGATGTTTCTGCAAAAGATTATTTTTAGTAATAAATATACCGATGATATGAGAGAATGTTTCATTGAAGGCCTTCTACATGAAATTTCAACTTCCAATTATTTATTAAATATGAACAGTATCAGGATGAATCAGTTAGCAAAACGTACCTAACAAGAGATGTCGTTGCATTTTAAATGTCAAAATGTTGTATTTTAGACTCCCCAAACACCTGGTTTTATCCATTGTGTTTCTTACATTTATATCATCAGGAAAGACTGTAAGTTTATAGAACCCATTTTAAACCTAATATTATAACTTACCCTCTTGACTCAGAACCTTTGGCATTTACCCTATTTTCAAGGTGTAGGGGTATATCAATGATAAACTGAATTCCTTTAACTTGGATGAATTCTAAGTCAGAAGAGGTATTTGAAATATTAAACGAACAAAAATAACAAAATATGGAATCAATTTCATGATTTACTTCGCAATGATTGGTACAGTGTAAACACTTTAGCGATAAGGCAGAAATTTAACACGGGGTTGTAAGATGATGACTGTAATCGGAGGTTTTAGATAACATTGTTTACAACAGAACAACTCCTGGTCTAGTCTTTAGACCTTACAAAGATCGTCAGCTGTTTCTCAACTGCCAATAATCAAAACTCGACATTTTTGTTCTTTTTTTTGGGGGGGGGGGAGGAGGGGTCAATTGCAATGAACACCGAGGCCCTTCTCAAGCTTTGTCGATGTACTATTATTATATCATCAAAGATCAAAATATTTGATCGAATCGTTTTGATATTCTTTGGTATGATACGCTAATCCAGTGTTGGATCCAATAAGGATGAGTTGTTAGAATGCCCACCGAACTCTTACAAACAAATTCCCTTCTATTATTCTGCAATTACCATTAAGTTTAAATTCGACTGGCAAGGTCTTATGCAGACCAACTCCAATCATAAGAAGATTGGATGCATGAACGTTGCCGGTGTTGAATAACATCGGTAATCTTCTTCATCATAAGCAACCATACCGTGTACTTGGGCAATACTGATGCTCATACTCCCTCATTACTTCGGCTACGAGATGCAACTAGGGAATACGTTGATTTCATCATATCTCTGAAATGATATCAGCATCAAGAGTATTAAACAAAATTTTGTTATTGGATATCAGTATTGAAATAGAATACTGATGAACTATGATTTGGGGGCATTAATGCCCTGATGATTTCGAGGCCTAGAATTAAAAAATAAAATCGTACACCCCCAAAAGTATTGATTCATTATTAACTGGGTTTTCCTTCTTTTAAACAAGTCATGATAAAAAATAAAATTTAAAAACACGTATTAACCTTAAAACTTCATTTGATTACGAATAATAACGTTCATGCATTACGAATAATACGTTATAAATTCAATAAAAAATATAAAACAGATTTTAAAATCATTATTAATTTAATTAGGTTCACTTTGTGAAAACGATGAACAAATAAACAATAAAATATTTTTAATTTAATATTGCTATTTGATTTTATTATTCCATTATTTACATATCTTTTATAATTTGTAAGTTTTATATTATTTTTATTAAATTATATAATAATTTACTAATATATTATATTTTGTTGAATTTTAAGATCATTAGCAGTTCTTAAAACTTTTCTTTGAACCATTCACTTTGGAAATGAGAAAGATTGAATAAATATTTAATAATTAAAGTAAGATGGAAAAAATAATGTTGCGTGTATATAAAGTGCTAGTTCGTTACGTAAAAATATTTCATATGATATATATAATAACATGGCACGCGATAAACTAGGATATTTTGAAACATCCTCAATTATTATCACTCTATATTATTTACAACTAATTATTCCGTTAATTAAAATTAATAATTTAATTATAATTAAATAATATTAGAAATAGCCTTTTGATGATATAACTGATTTCTCTGAAAATCTACAAAAAACAAAATGGTTAGCTAAAACGATATACTATCTTATTTTATGCAACAAATCCAAAAGTAAAATTAACAAAGATTAATGTTTTTAATTAAATATTTAAATATTGATAAAAAGTTCGAAGTTAAAAAAATGAATTGGAATTTTCTACAACATCTAAGTTTAGCACTGTGATGAATATATGGTTTTAATAAGCACCATTCCGAACGAGTATTTAAAAATGTATGAATATAATCCTATTTTGCATAATGTCATAAACTTCGAGGTTATGAGAAAGAAACTTCGCTTTTTAATTTTTTATAAAATTCAAATAAATGAAAACATTGGGAACAAGTTGTTGGGGAGAGGAGATACATCGTTGTAAAAAAATGTCTATGTTTTGACTATTTATTCTCTTTTTTTAAGAGCTTTGAGGATTTCCAAATGAAGTTTGATAGTTCCTGGATAAGGTGAATGAAGTTACTTTTGGTAGTAAAGTCGCACTTTGAACTTCTTTTACCAAATGAATATGGATAAAAGTTCCTTTTTTCAGTTCATCTCCAGGGCATAACCCAGGAATTGGTAATGAAAAGAGGTATTTTCAATTATGGATTCTCATAAAAAATCTAAGTTTACATCTATGATCAGACGCGTTTTGATGGTGAAATCTTACAACAATTTGTTTACAAATTTAGTCAAATAATTTGTTTACGTTTCTTAGGAAAATTGAACAAAAGCGTTTGAGAATTCGATATACTCTTGGAATTCATCATCATTTGAGTATCCTTGCCAGGCGAGGAAAAGATGTCTCAATTATGGTGACTGATTTCTATGGGAAATTGAACTCTAAAATTATTCTTAACTTCACGTTTATACAATTTTCTGCACTTGTTGCTTGCAAACAACCCAAAACAAAAAAAAATTCTGTGAAGTTTAAACCTGCAGAACGCCTCTGAACGAAAAATCTCACCAAAACAAAATGAATTTAAAATTAAATTTTCCATGAGAATCCTGCACTTAAAAAACCTCCTTCCATTCGCAAATCAAGAGTTAAGTGTACAGGATAAACACTAGAAGATGTTATTACCAAAATAAACCTCATTCACCACAACTAAGACTAGCAAGTTTCATTTCGGAATTCTCAACTCTCGAAAAAAAAAAAAAAAAAGGTAGGGTTTCAATCGAGACTTGAATTTCTTTAACCTTAATAAAAAGCATGTTTCAAAGCAGCTTTCGATAATATACGCACCTATTTCCATCCCATACACAGTAGATCGGGCTGTGAAATACCTTATCTACTACTAAGGATCTAGAAAATGTACCCCGTGTACTGCACTATCTAGGCTCATTAATTGTCTCCGACTTATCTTGGACTCAAAGAAAATGGGTCGCTACTCCGCATAGCGCATTCAATGCAAATTAGACCGAATTGCAAAACAAAAAAAAAACTAAGCCTAATTAATGCTGCAAGGTTTGCCAATGGGGCGCGGTCTAGCATCCCACCCAGTTTCCTCACATGATGACCGAGGCCATTTGGGAAAGAGCGATAGCTGACATGGAAGAGACAACTGTGGGAACGTCCACGATATCCAGGGAAGACGTCCCCCGGTTACTTTCACCTACGAGACTAAATAAAGGACGAAAACCTATCTGCCACTTTCTCAAAAGCGATCCTAATTAATGAGTACGCTGGAAGCTCCGTGTCATTCTTAAGGCTTTCTTCTTGGAGATATCCTTTCAGCTTTGGCTGTTCTAAGCCAGCAGATGACCATTTAAGCAAAAATGTTGACCAACGCAAATCCAACTTTCAAGAAGACATAACCACATAAGTTTATTTGAGGTGTTGCATTCCAAAACCTGCCAGACCATTTTCAATTTTTTTTTTTAATGTTGGAGCTTTTATGAATTATACGAATAAATTTTGCTTCCTCAATTTTACTCATATCAGATTCATTATTGTTTATTTAGTTTTTCTGGTTACTTTTGTTCTATATAAACTATTAGTATTCTATATTGGCACAAATATGTGAAAGAGCTGTGAGCAGAAAACTGGAAAGCAGTAGCCCAAGATAGGCAGGCATGGAGAAGATTGTTGATGGCAGCCAAAGATCTACGAGATCAGTAGTCTTTTTTATCCGAAATAAAAAAAAAATATATATATCGGTAAAAAGATTATTAATTGTATTATAATATGTCATTTCAATAATTGTCATGGCGTAAAGTGATCTGCGCTGAAATAAATCTAACCATTTCAAGATAATTGCGAATAATAGAGAAACAAGAAGGTATCGCAAAAATTTAATTTTAGATAGTTCGCTCACAGTAAAAGTAAAGTGAAATGTCAATAGGCTTATTAACGGTCACAATTAAACGACAAGAGAGAATTTTCACTCCTCGAGAATAAACATTCAACAAGTATTAATTGACGATTATGGGCGTGAAACCTTCATCAGTTGGAAGAAGTGTGCAGAAAGGTAAAGCGTATGGTGAGCCCATGATGTCGCTATGTCCCTGCATGCCTTGGGTATAAATAAGGACTGTAATCCTCCATGGAATAATGCAACACTACACGGCTGAGCGGACTATCAAGCAGAGGTAGGAAAGATAGATCACAGTATATCTACTATATATTTAATAAACATTTATATACTTTGATGACCAGAAATATTAGGTTCATTTTAATAATGTTCAACATTAAGAACTACGTCAATATTTAGTAATGACGGAGTATATTTTTTATGACTTCCTTCCTTCCGTCATTTCTGACATACTGGGAGTTGCATAAAAATTGCAATATTTATACCACGTCGATCATACATTCAGTAACCAGGACCAAGTACTCTTAACTATTTCGTATTTATGCGAGTTTAGACCCCGAAATCAAGAGAGATGAATCCATTCGAGTGTCAACATGTTATATTATATCGTAACTTAGCCTATTTCTACAGTTGTATTCTTGGGTAGTGTGACATCCGTTTGGAATTTTTAATACCAACTTAGTAAATATCTAAACAAAAATGAAAATATCCTTATATGGTTGTTTAAATGTCATCTTTTTGTTTATTTTCGTATAGAAATTTAGTATTTTTTTTTCTTACCTGTAACCATAACATATATACAATTAACACCAACCACTAAATATTTGTATATTATTTCACAGTTCAAAGCCAATTAATTACCCTTCGACACTTAACATTGTTCTTACCGCATTTTGTACTGACTCATGCACATTATTTCCTATTAGTTTCTATTACTGTTTTAATTTATTGTTAATAAAAACTTCTTAATTATTTTAAGAAATCTAGTTTACTAATTACGTTCATTTGTATAATGTATGCATACCCCTCCAATGACTTTTTCATAGTTTACCACTTGTCTTATGATTTTTTTTTTGGATATGTATTGCTTCTAAAAACAATAATACACAAATCGAAGAGCAAAAAATAAAAATATGATAAAGCTATACATGTAACAAAAAAAAAATAGAAGAAGAAGAGTAGTAATTGAAGAATTCAAGTAAGAAGGCTATTTAATCGTCCAAAGTAAAAAAAAATATATTAATAAAAACAGCATCAAATATTAAAGACTATATAAAATATTTAAAAATTGTTTAGCGTTTTACTACATGTACTTTTCAGGAATTGAATTAATATAAATTATTTACGTCATCATCTGAATATGCCCAGACTTCACTTCCTAGAATCTCAAAATTAAAAAGTTATAACTCAAAGATGAAAAGATTTATACCTACTTAGTGGGATAATACTTTCATTAGTACGTCGCACAGGAGTACCTTAATTATGGTTTAAATAAATAAATAAATTATTTAAAAAAATAAAGGGGTAAAGGAAAAACGTCTGGACGTACAGTTATTATTTTATTTCTTTATACTGACTACTATAAATAATAAGGCGTATTTTTAAGTGGAATTCCTCAGATAATAACTGAATAAATAATCAGTGAATTGAAACAATCAGTTATAGAGCTATATCTTTGGGGGTCTGAAATGGTGAGGGAGTGAAAAAACTATATTTTTTATTTATTTTTTCAATTACAACTTACAAATCTTTTTTGGAGGTAAAATATAGTCTCTATAGTAGCACAAAAGGAGTGGAAAAGTTCTTATTAGTTTCCAAAAATGGACCAGAAGTATAATATACAAATTTTCAGATAATGACCTATTCAAAACTTTCCTGCAGTTTTAACTTATTACTGACTAATGCAATCATGACAAAACAAGAAGTTACGTCACGATGAAGCTTTGACTCAATATTTTTTATAGAAACTCCTTTTGAGCTAGAAGATGACAGTTGTGGTCCAATTAAAATAAAGCACCTGTAAAAATTAGGGCGGTAGCATAACTCAACTCTCATTCAAAGCAAAAGTGAAGCCAAGACGGCTATGCCCAAGGAGCATAGGCTTTTCATTGATGTAGATGTAATCTAAATGGCAGCGAGTGATCGGCCCATACTCTTATTCTTCTATGCCACGCCCTTAGTCCATCATATGGCCCACCAAATAAGTATCTTCAGTTTTCCTACCAGCTTATTACTCCATTATACTCCTTACTGCAAGGTAAAAAATAGTGTAGGTTATAAACACCGACTATAGAATGGACCCGAGATGCCTTCTCCGCCTTGGCCGGAGAATTGGGGTACGCTCTCACCACCAACCCCTAAGGTATCTTCCCTTCTCTACCTTCTCGTATGATTTCCTCAAGTTGCAAAGTATCTTAACGTTTTTTTCCTAGTAAAAATAAATTAATTATATGTCAATTTCTGATGGACCAGATAGTAATGGTTCGAATCCACATACACAAAAGTATACAGATTTTAAATGAAAGAGAACTTTTAAATTTAGTTTGTGTTTGTAAAATAAATTTATAGCTCGATGAAGATTTGGATTTTTCGATTCAATTACGGTGCTCGAATTTAATAAATGAAACTTCAACGTCATGATTATTATTGCTTAAAAGGCATAATTGTTCGTGTTTCTTTTTAATTACCTTCTATGTCTAAAAATTATTATTGAAAATTTTAATGAATAATTTAGAGATAGTCATTTAATGAATAATTTAAACGTTGATAACTTATCGGTGAAAAAGGACCTTCGTATCATACGTCTTCGTCATCTTTCTGATTGTTCCGATTGTAGCAACAATGCTACGCACTTCCTCATTTTTTAATCACAATCAAACTTTGTTGAGATAATATTTGAGCACAGACTAATGAACATAACTAAAAATCAGGTTGCAACACGTTGACGCCAAGGAAAACCTTTTTCGCAAAAGAATTGGCAAATATACAGAGGGCCAAAGGGGGTACCTTGGCATATCTGCCTCTCACCATGCTCGCTCTAGTTCATTCTCTATTAGGTGATTATAACCCTCAGCAACAAACATATGGTGGAAGGGATAGTACGTACCAAATTTGCTAACTTCTGATATGTTTTACTTCATTAATGATTTTTTTTTTCACAAACTCATTTTTACTGAGCTTCTTGCAAAATTCATTTATTTATTAGTTCCGCTAATACGGAAATCTTGAATTTTAGAAATAAATTAAGGAAATAGGAACCAAGACGTAGTTTTAAAAAAAATAGAAAGAACGGGAAACTGAAAGTAGTTCTAAAATCAAAATAAAACTTCTTTTTATTTGACCAAATTAAATGAACACTCGGGTATATTAACAATTACAGTCCAAAAATGAAGGACAAAATTCATTCAATCAACCACGAAACCAAAGTCAAAACAAAATAGACTTCTTGTGTTTTGTTTAATTTTTATTAACAATCCATAAACAATAAATTCAAAATGTTTTAAAGTGGTAGTATTGCAAAAAACCTATAATATTGCTTTAAAATAAAGTATAATCAAGTGAATCTAAAGTAAGTAATACGGACAAAAAGTCCCCAAACTAATAACAAAAGAACCTAATAAAATGTTTTGAATAGAAGCAGATATTTAGGTCAGTTAACAAAAGTTGATAGAAAACTAAATTAAAATTTTTAAACCAGGAAAAAGATTATGAAGCTTTTTTGCTGAAGGTACGGGCGCCATTATTCCAAAAGAGGTCTTCCTCTCTGTAAGAGGTAGGAGACCTTTCTCTTTTTTTCCTTCCTCGTTTTTAAGGACAGATAATAATGCCTTGTGTTTTTTAAATACCCTGTTGACCAGTATAAAGTGTTTTACAAAGAAAACTGAACACAAAAGATAAGTTCATTTTGTTAGAAGCAGTTGTTGAAATAATTCAAATCAATTCAATTTTAAATCAGAATAAATTAATGTAGAACACATCTCTTTTTTTTCGAATTCAGAGTTTAATTAAGTGAATTTTTAATAACTTTCTTTATAAATACCTTTGCTGATAAATATGAATAAATTATAAATTCATAATCGAATAAAGCGTAAGCTATATTAAATTCTTTAAAAAACATCGTCAACATAAATAATTTTAAGATATTAAATACAAGACAAAAAAGACTGGTTATTGAATACAATAATAACCACTATCGTCACATAATACTTTTTTAAAGTATCTTACGCATAACAATTTTAAAAATTAGAAAAGCAACACAAGGCTACGAATCAGAAAACAAAGGGATTATATTACATAAACCATCCAAATATAAAAAACGACATATAATCGCTCTAAATCCTATAACAAGTTCCCATACTTGACTGATTATTTTATTTAACATTAAAAATAATAAATTATTCTAAAGGGAATTTTATCCTCGATAGTAAAACGCATTGTTCAAAATACATGAGGGGAATATTTAATAAGTTTAAAGCGTATGAAATTTTACAAACTTCTGATGAATATTTAATAAAATTAAAATGTTTATAATTTAGTAATGTATGTAAAGTGATGTAAAATGAAATAAATGGAGATAAGCATAAATTAAAAAATACATAGTTTCTAATCATTGTAGTTGGATAAAGTTCATTTAAGTAAATATAATGATCTATACTTCAGTACAGACTGTGGCTGTAATGAATCAATTTTCTCTGACTTCCTTTAGACAAACTGAGCAGCTCTTAAAATATATTTACAGTAGTCGGCTGACTAAATATGTAAACAGAACACCAACAACATTAGAGTAACAGGCCTGGTTTGTTTAAGGTGCGTCGAAAATTATTTTATAGATATTTCTTATGATTAAGTACAGCAAAATATTTTTACATTGTAAGAATCGGGAAACATAAAAAGAAAAACCTTTTAAGTAGAATCTTTCATCTGGGATATGTTATCTGCTACTAACCGCGAGGAAGATCTGTCAAATATATATTTCATCTGTGGTATATTTTATCGAAAGTTCCCGACCGCAGGTGAAGATTAGGCAAATATCAGCAGACCATATTTTTTTTTAATAAGATCTGCATTTTTTTTTATACTTTATACAACTATATTTAAAAATATTTTAATAATTTAAATCTAGTGTTTAAAGTGGTCATCATCAAGTGGAGATCTATTGAAGACCTAAGGGATATATTGTCAAAAGGAATATGGAGACACGATCATTTTCACCAACTTGGAGTTGTTCTGATAAAAAAATAAAACATACATTATCATTAAAAAAAGTGAAAAATTATTAATAATTATTAATTATTTTTAACCTTATTAGGCTATGATATGTCGAATGTAAGATATCTTACTCTCAATGCAATAATAGCATATCTCAAAAAATGTCTTTTTCAAATATGACGTTATTTAATGATTGTTTTCATTAAATACTAACGCAATTGAAGAAACATCATGATGAATCAACATTTAGTTACTTATATTAGTTTAACTAAATAACAAGGAAAATTGAGTTTTAATATAAAAATAAAATCTATAAAATACATTTTATCGAAAGCTAAATTTTTGAGTTATGGGTCATTGGGGCTGCGAATGATAAATTCAAGTAGAGGAAATAATTCAATTTAAATTCAAAGCATCCTAGAAAGAACAGCAATATTTTTTTTTGAATTTGCTATTTTTATTATATTGCTATAAAATTATTTTTGAAAAAATTGTCAGTAAATAGGTACTGTTTTTTTAAATATGGTTTTAATTTTATTGATATGACCACTGAAATTTATTATAAAAGATAAAGGAGACGTTACTTATTAGTTGAATAAAGAGCAAAGACAGATAGTCAAAGATGGACTATTTTTCTCCTCACACTGTTCCATCCGAACTTCCCCTATGGATGAATACACATTACAGGTGTATTGGGGGCGAAAGGCGTCCTCCACTAACGGAACCACAACATTCGAACTTAATGTCCTAGATAAATTCTCATTTCGGATTAAAACATAAATAGAAGACCAGAAATATATATATGTATATACTTGGTAGTACAAGGTATATGGTATATGTAAAAAACATAAATTTAACGCAACCCAACTTTGATAAACTACTAGTTTTCATCAACTATTTTTCACATAATTAAGAGATAAATATTAGAAGTTTCATCTTTTTTTTACCCTTAAGAGTGACTCATGCCACTAATATTTACTTTCAAGGTCTTGCACCTCGTTAGAGACATATAATTTTAATCTATCTATAATCTTAACAACATTAATCTAATTAACGAACAATTAAACACTGATATTTTTGTATACAATTGTACAGATATTACGTTTCTCTATCAATGTATATATATTTTTTTTTTTTTACCTTATCCTTATCCTTAACTTTATCCTGCATTTTGATCAACTTTCAAAATTAACATATTGAATATCCTGAAGTCCAGCGTCGAACGTGAAACATAATTATAAATAATTAGTTATAAAATTATTATTAAAGAAAATATATTTCAATCACAATTTTAAAAAAGGTCGATTCACAAAAGTCACTTTCCAATTCATTCTGGCCTACTTTACAACGTCCCTCTAAGTCTTAACTGCCTAAATAATAGCTTAAGGCATTTAACTAAGTCTAAACTAGAAGTTTTTCTTCCGGATGCAGGTATCCCGGAGAAAAAGTATTTAATCATTCTACTACTTGCCTTTATCTGAGATCTCTTGACTTCGGTATAGACCCAGTTATCCGTGGAGAAGGCTATGGCGAGAAGCGCAGTCGATATTATAGCGGTTATAGTCGCCAAAGAGAGCGTTACGGCCGAACAAGGCATGACTTATGATATCTTAATGACAGGTTCCTAGCACAAACAACCACAAAGTACAACTCGCGAAGACCACTGGCGACTGTGTGGCCTAGAGGTTCAAGAATCCGGAGGGACTGGTGGGGGTAAGACTCCAGCGACACCTGACGGCTCAAGAGGGTAAAGTCATCAACTTCTTCACATATTTTGGGCCATTACCTTATTTAAATTGGCTACAAATGCCAATTATACTCCGAGTACTTTTCAAATACGTTATGTGACGTTAAGTGTGGGAGTTTGCCCTCATACCTTCAAGTTGATTTCTAAATATCTTGAACCATAAATATACTTTTTATTGCAATATTGAATATAGTGGACCTCTATTAGTCGGCCAAGAAATAACAGCCCCCATGAGAAATAAAAATATGATGGAAAAGAAAAAGAAACTGGTAGTAGTTCTAAGTATGAAAAATTTGCAATAATAAATTTTGAAAATGTTGACCATCAGAAGAAAATAAAAGAATTAAAAAAAAAAAAACTTCGCTGTCATTGTGAATTTATATAATATGCATAATTCATGTTTATTTAAAAATGTTTTCAAATCCATCTATAGATACATCTCACATAGGTCATAAAACATTATTATTCTCCATTCTGTTAATATTTCCCTTTGAAATATCTGCATTTTAGATTAACTTGCTAAAACACAAAGCAGCCAGGGTCCTGTACCTAAGAGGTGCTGATCAAAATAATGTGCGCTTGTCAACAATCAATATTAATACTCTGAAATGATTTAGGATTTTATTTCAAAATAAGGAATTACTCATTTCAAAAAATTTCTTTAAAAACAAACAATATGACATTATTACTAATATTTGTATTAATTTAATAATTCTTCTCTCTTAGTGTACGAGCATAATTCTTTTCTTAAATGATTAATTCATTAATGTTTATGGTGGGTAAATGCTAAGCCACATATTGATCTAAATCGAGTTCAAAGCAACACATTTTAAGTTTTAAATCTATTAAAAATTACTATTTTGTATTTTATTCGTTTGAATGATATTTAATTTTACAAGTATAATTTACACATCAATTTCTGATAAAATAAATTATTTGTTTATACTAAGTTAATTCTATTTCACATTGTACGCCTTTATAATGTTTGAATATTGCTCTTCCTGGAGTCCTAAAATATCTATTAAAATATTGAATTTGTTTAAAATATTTTTCTTTTATTTATCTTAATATATGCATACACATTATAAATTTACTTAGCAGTTAATGATTGAGTAAATTATGTTAATGCTCTATTTAATTTAATTTAATTTATATTTCTTTTACCTTTATATGATTAGTAAACTAGAATAATTAAGGATGCTCATTCCCACAAAATTATTAATTTACTTTCTATAAATTGAGGAATCTACAGCAGTAAGATAGTACCTCCATCCTGCATAATTTGGTAAATTAAAAAAAAAAAGTTTCAAGATAATTTTGTTTTTCTTTTTTTAAAATAAATATATTGGCAATAGGAAATCACTCTGTGTCACTTATTAAGGAATCTGCTTGCTTCTTCTTAGTGTGGACAAAGCTTAAAAGATTGTAAATATACCACATGCAAAATATCACATGTAATTTTATCACTATTAGACAATGAAATCGGAAATTGGAAAGGGGAAAATTTAGTCCTTATGCTGCTTGGTATAATCATATTGCTGTATAAATTTAGGTTACTGAAGAAGTTTAAGATGGTTCAATATTGAAGACAGCAAGGGGCTATATCCTTATTTCACCATTAAATAAAACGGAGGTGCTTCTACCTAGTAGAAAATATTGAAACTAAAGTTAACTGCTCACTTTTTATGCGAGAAAGAGTTATTTGTTTTACTGGAATATGATCTAGATAAAAGGCAGTCTAAAATAGGGTTACTTCTATATAGTTGCAGACCCCCTCAATTATCATAATTTATATAAACATAATATTTTATTAAGTTCATGTAAGCTCTTTTTTAATACCAGATTGACCTGGTGGGGCTAACATGGATATTATAATAGATTATTTTTTTTTTTTGTTTAACAATTAATTATGTGGTAGGAGGGTATAGCCTTATGTAGGCTATTTAACAGTATTATTATCCATCCCAATGAAAATTTTTATTGAAATTATAAAAAAAGAAATAACAATTTTTGAAACAGCTTCATTTTTTAAGTAGATTGACTGAATAAGAAATATCAATGAACCTATAATTACATATATGTTCATTATAATCTAAAATAATCCCACAGAAAAATAGTATTATTGTATTTTTTAATATAAGTAATGGTATAGAATCACCTTCAATAATAAAAATTTAAGATATGAAAGTTTTACAGTATGACAGTGGTACCATAAGGATAACCTTATGGTTAATATAGATAAAAATATATAAATAAACATAATAAAATAAAAAATTTATATATAAATATATATGTATTTTTTTTTTATAAAAGATACAAAAGCATTTATTCATTCAAGTCACTCTAGTAAACTATTTCAATATATTCCATGGTTAATATACTTATAATATATTTGACAAACTAAGATAACTTTGATATAAATTATTTTCCTTACAAATACATATAAAATAAAATAGAAAAAAAAGATATTCTTGGAAGAATATTAATCCTTTAAAAATAAAAAAATAAATGTATATCAAATGAAAGATGAATCTGGCCAAGTGACATATCATACATACAAATAAAACACTAACTCTGTACATAGTGAAAAATGCTTGGTGACACAAAATTGAGGAATAGTGAATCAATATATCCACTTCTAAAAGATATTATGAGAAGAAAAAGAAAGGAGAGCAAGCTAATTAATCACCAAGAAAAGAAAAATTAAAATAAATCTGTTATATGAAATTAAGTGAATACATAAAATGTAATCATAAAAAAGCAAAATTAAGGACAATATATTAACAAGTGCAAGACCAAAATTATGACAATAGACAAAAAACAGCAGACCCAGAGGCAGTCACTATCAAATATGGCTTTGAAATAGTCAGAAGCCAGCCTCCAGTATCTTGGCTCTCTTATTGAGTATTCCATGAACAAGGGGATTCAATTTATTTTATTTTAATAATTTTTAAATTATTACAATATATATATAGTAGAAAAGTTCAAAATCTAACTTTCAATTCTTGGAATTAATTTCCATATTTTTGTCAAACTTTTTCACAGGCACTTTCTAGAAAATTTCAGTATATCAAGGGACACTAAATCATATTTCTTATTAGTACCCTAAAAGTTGTCTAAATCCGTTACTGATTCTGTAAAAATTTATTTTTTAGTGGTTAATTATGGCATTAAAAAATCTTTTTTTTGTTTCAATTTCCAGCCTTTTATTTTATCAAGATAAATTTTGAGAGTTTTGTTATTTTATACAATTTTATCTCTTTAATAATATTTCTTAGAGGAATAAGCACTCTTGATAACAATTTCCCATCATTTAAATGCATCTGTTGAAACTGTCTGTAGGTAAAGAAAAAAAAAGATTTAAATTTACCTCTAAAGGTTGTGATATTAAAAATTTGGTTCAAAGTTAGAATCCCTTACCATTTAAATATTTTTATTGTAAATCCATAATCCTAATTAACCCCCAAACAACCAATGACATTGGTTATGCATTTTGCCAACCGCTTAATTATAAATAATGTTTCTAAACATTATTGGCAATCATTAAATAAATATCATTATGTGTGTTACTTTAATATGTCAAAATTATTTTTAAAAGTTGTATTCAGTTCCCAACAGAAGTTATAGGAACTCAAAATTGTATATCAATAAATAAAAAGGATCATAATTTTTCATTACATTTTAAAAACTAAGTAACATATACTGAAAGCATATTTTCATTTTAATTTTGTGCATTAAATTGTAATACCAGTGTGCTGTAGATATGTCCAATGTATTTTGCAAATTTATTTATTTAAATTAAAATTAATCATTACGGACAATTTTCAGCAACTAATTAAATAACCAACCTTGCTTTTGTTTAATGACTTCTTATAGTTGAAAAAAATAGAAAACATTCCACAAATGTACAAATGATGACTAAAAACAATATATTTTAGTATGAATAATTTCATCAGGACTAAAAAGTTTTCAAGTAATGTTCTAACTTCATGGAGGAATTCATGGTTTCAACTATAAGGGAAGTATAGTCAACAAACATCTAATTAGTTGATGGGGTGCAATTGTAGGAAATGTGGGATCTTCATGATTCCCTCTAATGGTGTTATGTTCTCTCCATAAACAAATTTACTTATACCAAGCTAGATAGAAAATTATAACAACTTAATAATTTCCTCAAGCAAAAACTTTCCTTAATCCTTTCCAATCTAGTTTTTGCTCCCAAAATTCTAGACAGTCAAATTAACCATAAGATCCTCCACACTAAACTTCAAAACTTTTCTGTATCAAATAGTGTCCTAAAGTGGTTCCTCTCCTTCTTGTCTCATCATTCTCAAACAGTCCTAATTGTGAAAAAATATTTTTCCTTTCCCATTTTTCTGACACAAAATGTTCTTCAAGGGTCTTCACTTTCACCAACCCTTTTCTCCATATAAAATAACGATCTCCCTAATTCCATTGAACATTGACAATACAACCTATATGCTTATGATGTACAAATTTACCTATCCTTCCATCCCCTTGAGATGCTTGAGGCCAAGATATAGATAGCATTAATGCATGGGCGTTAAACAATGATTTGAGATTAAATGTTGAAAAAACAAAGGCTGTTCTTATTGCTTCCAAGTTCCTCCTTTATTCCCACCCTTTCTATCCCTTACTTTTCTTGAACATCCAACCAATTCACTTCTTCTCCACAATAAAAAACCTAGGAGTCACCTTTCCTGGAATAATCATATTTTCGAGATCACATGAAAATCCATAATTATACTTAAAAAATTTCTAAGATTCCGTTATTCCATCCCTCAAAATACTCGTCAGCTCCTGGTATCCTCTCTAAATTTCCTCCACTCCGACTATGGTTCGTAGGTCTATGGAAGGTTATCTGGTTGTCTAGAACTGAGACTGAAGAGACTCATGAATTGCTTTATAAGATTTATCCTCAGGTTTCCCAAGCCCTTTCATGTCTTCTGTTGGTATACCAAATTGAAGTGTCTCTATTCAACTCCCCCTCCCCCTCCAAAAGCAATACCACCCTAGTGTTTTTCAGTTCCAAGTCTATAAAATCAAAAAACCTATCTATATCCTTGATCTCTTTACTCTATATTCATCCATTCATTTGTTAAACATCAGATCCCAACCAATTGATTTATATATACCCTCCCATAGAACAGCCTCCTTCAGCAAATCCTTCATCATACATGCAACCTCTTTCTGAAATTCTCTTCTTATCTCCTTTTGCCAATCCTCATCCATTCTTTCCTTTAAACAACTCCTATTCCTTCACTTACTACATAATCAAACTTCCATATCAATACAAATAATGTATATAGCCATATATTGATTACTATTATAAATTATAATTTAAACTAATGTGTTAATCTAATTTTAACATGTATACTCGCTACCTTACCTGGAATCACCATATCAACATTAAATTAACCCAAACCTAGGTTAGCAATGCTATATTTTAAATAGAAAATCTAAATCAAAACCAGAAATAACTATTCTTATTTATAAAACAATGCTCAGGCCACTACTGATATATGGCTGTGAAGTAGGAGGAGTGGCATTCCTTACAAAAAGTAAAAAATTACAATAATTTAAAAATAAACTCCTGAAAATAACAGTGGATGCCCCTCGGTTTGTAAGAATTAGCCTATTGCAACGGAAACTACAAATGGAATCAATAGAAGACCTCATAAAAAAAAAAAAAAAAATCATAAAATTCCACTCCCAGTTACCAACAGTTAAAGCAGCAGTAACTTACAACTTGGGAAATCTAATCTCATCTCGAAGAATGAAGCCCAGGCTGCTGCAGGACATCCTGTTATGAATTCTATATTTATCTATTCTATTATTAACATTACTGCAATTTAATTTATATTATCTTTTCGATTTTTCTCACATTAATTTTTTTTCCCATTAGAAGTCAATTATTTATTGTATTAAGTCTATAAATGTCATTTTATTTTAACTTTTCTTTTTCTCTCTTCTTTATAATTATTCATGTCTATTTACTTTATTTTATTTTTATTTATATATATTTTGTTTATAATTTATCATCATTATTGTCATTGTTATCATTATTATATGCAATAGTAACTTGTACTTTAGTACTTTTTAATTCCTG